>NW_026881836.1:0-36794 GCF_032173495.1 Musca vetustissima
TTCCCGCGGAAGCTCTAAAATCCGACTACAGAAATAAAGCTGAGTTACTTCGACGTCATATTAGCTTGGGAGAAAAAAAGACTTCCTCTCAAGTGACAGAGAGGCATCGTTATGAAATTACCCAAAAATGGCGACTTGAATTATTATAACAAATGGAGAGGAATTATCCTGTTTAACACCATATACAATATTCATGCAACCGGATCTTGGATCCATACTAGTAGGGTCGCCATTCCCGAACTTAGTAAGCTTGTGGAATGATCGTTGGGTTGGAATGGGGACGATATGAAAATTGACGTCGAATCTGTTGTTTCTTGCATCTGTTTCTCTTTCGGTTTTTCCATTGTGGTAGTAGTTTCGACTATGGAAGCATACCGAGGATAGTCTGTTGGGGACCATTCCCGAACTAGCTGCCTTGTGGAACAATTGATGGGAGGGGTGAAATACATCGTGGCTACCAATGCCGTAACATGTTGGAGGTCAATTTGGTTTTTTTCTTCGTCTAGTGATTTTTCCATTGTAGAGTTTTTCCACAGCAGTTGGTGTTGGCTCTTCGAGGAGCATAGTGCTGAAGATGGTTTATACACAAATCGCGTGTAAAGTTTCGGCTCGCTGTGGAATTGCATCACAACCGGGTGACTGACCTATAGAAAGGCAGGAGTTTTAGGTGGGCTCCACTCTTCATCTAAGGAGGTTATTGTGTTCAAATACGTTTGGCCGATTGGTACATACACCTTGGTGTGCGGGGTTTGGTTGAAGTTTTGTATTAACTGATGTTGACAGCACCGTGTGGTAAGACCGCAAGGTTGTTACCCACGGACTCTACGCATCTCTGTTTCAGAGTCCCTCTGTTTTGGTAATTTTGTGAGTTTATGCCTCTTATTCAAATTTGTGCCAATCCCCAAAGGGGATAGCCGAAATTTTTCTATTAAATCTATTTTAGTATAAATATTAAGAAATTCCAAGATTGGGCCAAACAGGTGCAGTAACCCATTAGACACCATATTTTAGATTAAGGGGACCCCCCCCCCATTCTCGGGGTCAAAAATTTATATGATTTACAGCCTGTTTTTCTATTTCGAACGAAAATCAATGCGAAAGAAAGTAACTCACTCACTTTCGGTTAAAAAAGCGTTCATGTATTTCGAAAGCTATCGTTCGTTTGTCGTTACGTATACCATGCGAAAAACTACTAAATTAAATATAAAGTCTTACAACAGCAGTGCCCAAAATAGGTCCCATGGGCTGTCGGTGTGTGTCAAAACTCTCACACACACAATGATAAAAATAGAAACATTTGAAAATAAAAACATATTTTCAATATTGTCATTCATTCCTTTTTGTTTTCATACACTGAACGAAAATATTAGGACAATTTTTTGTCAAAAATTAGCTCAGAAAACCAATACAAGGGAGATTGGCGAAACAGAAGCAAATCTATCTTTATATAGGAAAATATATCATTAACAAGCATATTTGCATTGAATACAAAATGTTCTTCGGTCTTAAATTCTGAAATACAAGTTTTTACAATTTTTCTCACAATTTAATATGAGAGAAACATAAATTTGAAAATTGTGTATTTGAAACAAATACAATAAAAAACATTGCATGTATTAGTGTGGAAAGCCCCGCTTTACAACAATGTTCAATAAATGAGAGTCAAATGGGAAATGAGAACAAACTTCACAAATACAATCACATATTTGAAAGAAAAAAAAATTGTCAAATGAAAATTTTCAGTATTTGTACAATTTTATTTTCTAAAAACATGAATGAAAAATCCAAGCGATACCTATAAAACATGATTCAAAAACACAACACAACATTTTGCCATAGTGGGAAAGTTGCATTTTTCTGTACGCCCCGTCGGATTATGGTTAACGTTTTAGATCCTTTACACTGTGACATTTGGATTCCTTAGAAATAGAATTATTACAGATATTCATATAAGAATCAATAAAAAATATTGGAAATATTTAATGAAAATTAGTGCCCCCTGGTGCGAAAATAATAAACTATGCGTCATTGCCGAAGGGTTAATGTCTTAGATGTGCTCCCTTTATTTTTGGTACACCCTATTATTTGGTTCATACATTTATGAGAATTGTTTGATGTATAATGTCGTTTGGTTCTTGCATTTGATAAAACTGTATTATCGACTGTTATTGCAGTTATAGTAGTGAGTGGTGAATAATATTTTAAATAAGTTTAGTACGTAGAACTGACACATTGCCGTCAATGCATAGACTAATGAATGTACAGACGACGAAATGCTCTCACCAGTCCCCTCTGAATTGAGTCTGCTGAAATGCTTAAAACTAACTATATTTAGTGGCATTCCAAATTAAAAGGTTCAAACATTTAAATAAATCACGATTTAAAATTGAGTAGCGCATTTTAAATCGTGATTTATTTAAATGTTTGAACCTTTTAATTTGGAATGCCACTAAATATAGTTAGTTTTAAGCAAAAACTATATCCTCAGATAAAAACATTAAAGAAAAATAGGCCATTTTCCCCAAAAAACGTCTTTAAAATTTTTTGAGTTTTTTTGTTTTGAGTCACATGACCGCGCATTTTTTGAGCATTTCGTCGTCTATACATTCATTAGTCTATGGTCGATGTATAAAAAATCAGCTTTAAAGGAATTTTTAACTTTAGAGATATAATATTAGTTGTTAATCTTAAATTAGTGTTCCCACAAACACTAGACAACAATTGGTACAATTTACACATTTAATATTTTGTGTATTTGGGCATTTGTATTTTTTAGTCGTTCGAAAACAAATGATAAGCATTTGTTAAGATTTCCGTAAAGCCATATAAAGATATTCTCCGATTTTTAGTATTTTCATAAAAATGACACAACATTTTTACTCTGAAGTTCAGCTGAGCTTAAAAGACTGAAAGATACTACATTTTGTTATGAGCAAGGAATAATTTTGAGTACTTTGAAGGATAATCTACAGGGACAATTATATGCTGGTATGCACATCTCAATGTTTCTTCTAAACATAAATTAAGTAATTTATACCACTTAACAATACTTTTGAAACAAATCAAAATCAAACCTTTTAATATCTCAATATAAAAAAATTGACTCAAACCACTTTCAAAATAAACGACTCATATAATTGAGTTTGTCAATTCGTTTACAACACTTCGAAATAATCGTCGGAGACCCCATAAAGAATATATACATTCTTGATAAGAATAAAATTCTATGTTGATCTGTCCGTCTTTTGAAATCACGATGGGGATGACAATATTTTAGATAGAGCTCTGAAATAACAGGAAACATTTTTGAACACGAAAATAGAAAAAATGACAAAATTAGACAATTCTTCAAAATCAACACAACAAAACATGTAAAATTAGTAGATTCTTTCAGATTCTGGGACAGAACTTAAATTTACTTATAAGTAAGGAAAGTTCAAAACTCGGACGGGGTCTATATGACTATATGATACCCTTCACCACTTTGGATACGCTACAAGAGATCCTAATATATATATAATATCCTGTAGATAGAACTGACATATAATTTTTAGAGGACCATTGAAATGGAATTGGGCGAAACTAAATGTGTGATCTACGTAGATATTTGAAGCATGTAAAAAAACTCAATGAACATACCATTCTCAAATCTATGAAAAATTGTATGCCAATCGGACTCTTTTGTGTACCATTTGTATGAAATCGAGCAAAATAATGTATGTGGAGCTATATGTAAATCTGGACCTAATTGAACAACCGTGGCATATACCGTTTCGTATGCTGCAGCAGAGAACATTGTTCACAATTGTATCTCGTGTATATGGAATAGACGTAGGCTCCTCGGTGCACTATTTACCAAAAATCGGAAGAAACTATATATGGGCCTATCTAAATCTAAACCGATTTTCGCAAAACGTCGTATACATTAATAAGAACCTATCTCAATACGCTGTGCAAAATTTTGTATCAATCGGACAAAACTTGGGAGGTTGGTGGACCATTTACCAAAAAATTGGTATAGGGGAGATATATCGAACCGATTTTCACAAAACTCCGTATACATCAATGTGTACCTACGCTCTGCCAAATTTTGCCTCAATCGAAAAAAAATTATGGAAAGTTTCGTGCACCATTTACCTAAAATCGGACGAAACTATATATGAGAGCTATATCTAAATCTAACCGATTTCAACAAAACTTCATAAATATCAAACAGAACCTAATTCAGGCTGTGCAAAATTTTGCCGCAATCGGAAAAATGTTGGGAGTTTTGTGTACAACTTATATAATCGGATAAACTATATATGGGAGAAATATATCGAAAACTGAACCGATTTCATCAAAACTTCACGTACATCAAACTGGACCTAATTTAGTACGCTGTGCAAAGTTCTGTCGCAATCGGAAAAATATTGGAATTTTGGTACACAATTTACCTAAAGCCGGAAAAACTATATATGGGAGCTATATCTAAATCTGAACCGATTTTCACAAAACTTCACATACATCAAGCAGGACCTAATTCAGTACACTTTCGAAAATTTTGTTTCAATTGGACAAAAAATGCGGGTTTGGTGCACAATTTACCTTAAATCGGACGAAACTATATATGGGAGCTATATCTAAATCTGAACCGATTTCCACAAAATTTCGCACAGATCAAACTTGACTGAATCTAGTAAGCTGTTGAAAAGTTTGTCTCAATCGGACAAACTTTGCGAGTTTGGTGCACAATTTGCCTAAAATCGGACGAAACTATATATGGGAGCTATATCTAAATCTGTACCGATTTCCACAAAATTTCAAACACATCAATCTGGACCTAATCTAGTACGCTGTGCAAAAGTTTGTTTCAGTCGGAAAAATATTGGAAGTTTGGTGCACCATTTATTTAAAATCGGACGAAACTATATATGGGAGCTATATCTAAATCTGAACCGATTTTCTTCAATTTCAATAGGGTTCGTCCTTGTGCCAAACAAATGGGCTGTGCCAAATTTCATCCAAATGGGATCATAAATGCGGCCTGTACTTTGCTCACAAAAATACATGGACGGACCGGAACCATGGGTCAATCTCGATTCTTACTGATCTTTTGCCTGTTACAAACATATGCACAAAGACATAATACCCTGTACCACAGAGTGGTGAAGGGTATAAAGAGTAAAGTGATTGACTTAACCAACATCAAAGCCCAGACGAAACGGCTGAAGCTAGAATCATGCAATTTTGGGTGTGTTAGATAGGGCTGGATTTTTAGAAATCCATACTAGAACGGAACGAAAAGTGCTAAAAATGGTACCATTTATATTTGGCGAACTAGTAGAGCTAGAACTCTTAAATTTTGGAATGAGGGACACTAGAAATTCAAACTATAAGTATCCGAAAAGTACTAAAATGTACTAAATTTAGTACGGCTTCATAGCCAATCAAAGTTGAGAAGTAGGGTCCGTAAAAGGAGGTCGTTTCGTGAGTGTGTACTCACGTATACGAGAAGTATTATATGATACTATATTTGGTACAATTTTATCTTGGTGGTACGGAAGGAGGTGGAATCCTGAAATTAGAAATATGATTTCTATTGGATTTATAGAAGGAACGAAAATAACCGTTATTTTTGAAAATGCGAACAAAAAATCTTCATTTTAGAGACATGGGACACCTATAGTGTTATATACCAATAGATTCGTATTGACGTTGATATTTAACAGTTAAAAATGATTGTTATCTTTTCCGTCAAAAATAAAACTCTTTTTTGAAATTTTTATTTTTTCCGTCAAAAATAAAACTCTTTTTGGTTTTATTTTATTTTCTGACGGAAAAAATAAAAGTCCCAAAAAGAGTTTTATTTTGGACGGTAAAAAAAAAATTCCAAAAAGAGTTTTATTTTTGACGGAAAAAATAAAAATCCCAGAAAGGCATAAAACTTAAAAAAATCTGCTTGAGCCCTCTCTCTAAGGTTGCACAGTATGGGAAAAAATCTGTCACTACAAGAAAAATCTGCTCTCAAAAAGGGATGTTTTGGTGTGTTGCCAAATACCGAACTTTGACACGGTTGAATTTAATTCGTAGATGAAATTTCGCAACCATATTCGATATAAATACAACATAGCAAGCAAAGACATTTGTAAGCCATATTGCCCAATATGCCTAAAGAGCCGCTTAACTAACGGCGAAACGCGTCGCACAATGGTGTGAATGTAGTATCTCTCTGGCTTTCCTTTTCATTGCAACTTCGTTCATGTAGCTCATCTCGAAAGAGACATAAATAAAACCGGTAGGGAAAGTAGTAAAATCGGACTGGGCCGACTATATGATACCCTTCACCACTTTGAGTATATTCTA
Organism: Musca vetustissima; assembly: GCF_032173495.1. Taxonomy (NCBI): domain Eukaryota; kingdom Metazoa; phylum Arthropoda; class Insecta; order Diptera; family Muscidae; genus Musca; species Musca vetustissima. Next base: position 6,346 of record NW_026881836.1, read on the forward strand.
CATATGGGAAATTACAAAATTCTTTTAAAATTCCATTTAAAAAAATTTGAAAAAAATTTTTGCGAGCACATTTATGATTTTTGGCACATAGGTTAAGAAAAATATGCTGATTCGAAATCTGTTCGCGTTCACAAATTCGGATGCTGCGCACAAAAGTTATAGCGGTTTTAAATCTTGTATTTCAAATATAAATTAAATGAATTTCTATTTGTTGTAATTCGCGAATTTCTTCACAAATGGTTAAACACATTTGTTTTCTTTGTATACTTGTCAAATCACAATGCAATACGGTTTAATAGTCGGGAAAAACAAATAGAATCATGAAGATATCTGCAAATAAAATAAATTAATTTTTGAATAAAAAAAAAAAAACATTTTTTTGAATTTTCGATTTTTTAGTATGGTTAAGAGGATACGTTTTTGCCTTAATCTTCTAAAATATACGACGCTTTCTTCTGAAAATTCTTTTAGATGATTGTTAAATATCGGTAGATTCATCTGATAAGAGTTTCGACGTCATTAATGGCTAAATATATTGCACTTACAATACATATAAATGATCAATATTGAAAAGCTTGCAATTCGCGAATTAGTTGAAATCAGTTGATGCGCATCCGATTTTCGTATAAACCGAGTCAATGTCTTTCAATAATTATGAATTTTTCGATGTTTAATATAGCGGTCAAAGTGTGCCACTCGATGCACTTTACTATGCAAAAATCCTAAAAATGGCTAAAAATCACGCAACGTGCATACGATTTTTATGCGCATCCGATTTCAGTAATCTCCTATGAAAATACACAAAAGGACACCTATTTTAAAAGGATCGGTTAAGAACCGCGGATGTGCCTCCACAATCAATTTTGGATAAAATGCGCATATTATTCGCGTATCGAAGGTTTTTTTGACCTATTTCCACACAGATTCGCGAATTTGACAATACAAGCATAAATGCATGTAAAATTAATTCGAAGAAAACCGCGATTATTTACGCGAATTTATCAAAATAAGTTTTTGCAGTTTTTCCCACATTCAAGGTACCTATATCCGCCGTTTTATTGGACGGAATTCAACATGGATGGGCTCATTAGATCCGGCACGTAAAAAAACTAAAATCACGCGGGGTTCCACGGAATTTGAATGGACTTTCTTAATTTTAGACTCAAAAAATATGTTTTTTATAAAAATTTACGCACCAAATTTTCGTCTTTGGAACCCAATTGCAAAGAAGCTGCAGTGAGCACATTCATGAGATATACACTAAACGAAGCAGAATCACGAGTTCTACAATCCTATAATTTGTTTATTCTATTATCTGGATGCGCATCCTAATTATAAGAAAAATTAAAAAAACACGGAAAATCCGGCTTCAAAATGTCAGCATCCTTTTTGGGTGGATGCAGTTATTATATCGAAAAATCATACATTAGAACCATATTGTCCATGGGGTATTCTGCAACTTAGTCACTGATCACATGTGCGTGCGTTGTGTAGTTTAGCCACAAATCGGGAACGAATACAAAAAAACTCGTTGGCTTCAACACATTTTCACCCATTTTTTTACATTACCACCATCACAGCTTCAACGCAACTTATTATTTATTACCAATATTTCAAGATTTTGACAAGAACACTTCATTTTATAGAATTGAATTTAAATTATATGCAATATGTTCATATTTCGCGAGTTATAACCTTGCAAACCTCAGCTTCAAGGAATTTAAAAGATTTTTGTAATTTCCCATATGTATCCTAAAAGTCGTCGCCTTTTCAAAGGAACATTGACATGAAATTGAACGAACTTAAATATGTTATATTTATCTATATCTAAACCGACTGCAATCTGTGCTAAATTTTGTAAATCGATTTAAAGCAAACTTGACACACGCTATTCGGTATGCTGCACTGTTTAAAATGTAATCTGAATCAGACACCCATTGTTTATTTGGTGTACAATTGAAATTATATATGAAAGCTAAGATATATCCATATCTGAACCGATTTCAAGGAAACTTGCCAGAGATTAATTTATATTAACTTCAGTACGTTATGTCAATCGGCCTAGCTATGGATCTTTAGTCCACCATTTATTTAAAATCGCACCAATATATATATATATATATGTATTCACGAAACTTTGCACACATCATTCTAGGCTTAATTCAGTACGCTATACCAAAATCGAAAGACGTATAGGGTCTTTGGTGCACCATTTACAAAAAATCGGACGAACCTATATATGGGAGCTATATCTACAACTGAACGGATTTTCACGGAACTTCGTGCACATTATTCTAGACTTAATTTAGTACGTTATTGCAGGGACTTTGGTGCACCAATTACCTAAAATCGGGCGAAACTATATATGGGAGCTATATCTAAATCTGAACCGGTTTTCTCCAATTTCAATAGGGGTTGTCCTTGGGCCAAATAAAATTCCAACTAAATTGGATTATAAATGCGACCTGCATTTTTTTACAATTTAACATCAACAGACGGACGGACATGCATAAATCAACTTAGAAAGTGATATTCTCAAAAGGAACCATGTGTCTATCTCAATTCCTTTTGCCTGTTACAAACATATGGACAAAGACATAATGCCCTATACCGCAGCGTGGTGAAGGGTATATGTAAACATATTTAGACATCTTTAAATAATTCTCACCTTCGCTAGCGGAGTAGTGGGCATACGCTAGTTTTTACATATTTTTCCAATGTTAGCCAGTAAGAATTATTACAATTTCAGAGTGTAATGAACCTATATCCAGAGATGCTGTTTACATATATTGAAACATTAAGCAATGATCCATTTTATGCTAAATACGAGTATTTCCTCATCTCGAAATTCAACGACAAAGACTTCGAAGTTCAACGACCGTCGTCCAAGTGGACTGCAAATACGATTATGAGATTGAGTTACTTGGCCATTTGAAGGATTGGAAAGCATCACAAAATTAGTGATAACAATGGCAAAAGTCCCTTTGATTGAAAATAATAGCCCCGGTGACTTATGCTGAAAATAAAAAAAAATAACTATTAGATTCATTTATTATTATTTTTGTGTAACTATGGTATAGTCTGTAATAAAAATAAGCAATTATGCATTCTATTTATTTATTCCTTAAGACACATGCCTGCTAAATTCAATAGAATTGAAAAAATGTGTTATTACAAAAATAACTTATTGTCATACCGTGCAATTAATACAACATTGTTTTATTAAACAAAAACAAATATTTTCAAATAAAAATGCATAATTTATACGAATATCTTTAAATGTGTAAATCTATTCCAAAAACTATGTACCTTTGGTAGCCTTGAGTCAGTTAGCCCTTGGGAGAGATAACATTTCCACTGCTTACAGCTCACAGGGATGGACATGGAGGAACATAAACTACATCGAAAATGAATGCCATGGCCTGAGAATAATTCAATATCCCCATTCGAGGACATTATAAAACCATAAAGTGCACATTTAGCACGGACACAATAAAACGAACATTTCGAATTGTATTAAAATGGCAGCAAAGAAAGAAAAAAAAACCAACTACAACAACAGCAGCAATAGCTACAACAAAATCATCGACGATTACAGATATCAAAGGAAACGGAAGATGCTCATAAGTATATGTGAAACTGGTGTGTAAGTGGGCAAGTATGTGTATTTGTACGTGTCTTTGTTGTTGTGTCTGCAAGTGTGAGCATTTTATTCTTTAACTGGCGAGCATTTGGCGTAAAACGCGTTTAAATTGCATTTGATCCCAGAGCAGTATCTATTCGATTTTCTATTTCCCTTCTTTATTTTATTTTTAAAAACTTTTCTGCTGATTGCCATGGTCAAGGAAGTTGAATGAACGGCCAGTGGACAAGAACAGAAAAGGACAGACAGACAGACAGCAATGAATATACCAGATAAACATAGACGCATATCCAATCTAGTATTACATATCCTGGTTTACAGTTGTGTTCAGAAATTTAGTATAATAGACGACAAGGCATGAGCGATAATGTGACACCCTACACAATTTCACTTGAGTTTAACATTCAACAGAGCTAATTGTCAATCATTGCTGGGTACTGATCAGAAGGAAAAACATCTTCATTGCAGACGGAGGCTTCGTCGGGCGTGTACGTTGGTAATAGGAATTTAGTTGAAGGCAGTCGTCGATCGCTTTTCAAAGCGGTGCTCGTCGACAGAGTGAACTAAAACATTGATTTGAGTAACAGACTCCGCTTACCGAAACAGAGTGCAAAATTAAAAAGCGTAACGTTATAATCGGGACTGAGTGATTGTGAAAGTTTCTTGCGTGTTGAAAAATGTTGATGAAAAAGGCAATATTGCTATTGGCACTGCTGTGCTTCAATTTGTCCTTTGGACATACTACACAGCGACCCAGCCGTTCTTCGGCTGCGGAGGAAGATTCAAATCCTCTGTTTGACATGGCCTCGATGTTTATTCAAGAGGCCATGAACAATCAAAATAACGGTGCTCGAGGAGGTGGTGGTGGGGGCGGTGCCGCATTGGCCGGTGTGGCTTCGTTAATCGGCTCCTTCATGCAGGCCAACAACGGTGGAGGTCAAGGCAAAGGTGCTGGATCTGGTGCAATGCAAATTTTATCTGGCCTAGGAAGTCTTTTGGCCAATGCTGGAAATAACAATGGACGCAGTAGTGGCGGATTTGACCCATCAATAATCGGCAACGTCATTGAAATGTTCACACAGGGCGATGATGCCGAAGACGATGATGGTGTCGATAACCATCAACATCAAAAACGAGAAAGTAGTGAACCAGGAATCGATTTAGGTTCAATTCTTCAAATTGCTTCTGCATTTATGGGTCAGAATAATGAACAGCCCTCCCAGCGAAGCTCTCATCATCATCAACAAAAACGAGCAGCAGATGGAAAATCTTCAAATGGCCAACAGGAAGAAAATGGTTTTATGAGTTTATTGCCGCTAGTGATGCAAGCTGTCAGTTCATTCGCCGGCCCCGAAGGCCAACATACACAGGAGAAACATAAAGACCATGCCTGGGTCTTGCCACCATTCCTTGAACACCTACACGTCCTGTTGGATCATTTCTCAAACTCGGAATTGGCTGATGCATTGTATGAAAAATCTGGTGTAAACAAAATCTTGAAGGGGTTCAAGGGACGTGACGGCAAAGTGGATTATGACAAATTATTTGAGTCGCTTAATAATCAATCATTCCGCAGACGTTGGATTAAGTCGGCAACATTGTATTTGGCCGATTGGGCAAGTTATTTGGCTAATCCTGAAGTCTACTTAAAGTATTTCCAAACAGCACAATTCATGTTCAATGGATTCCTCAAATCTCAAGGCTATCCTAAGAGCACGTTCTTCGATCCAAATCGACCAAGTGAAACTATATCCAATTTATTGGATCACGTTGCCAAACATCATTTGAATGTCAAAATCGATTCGCGGCAGTATGTTAAACCCGCAGTTGGATACGCAAAGGATTTGCTGCAGCTCGGACAGGCCCGAGGACTTTTGCAATTTAATGCCACCGAAATTAGTGACAAACTGACAGACACCATTAACTTGGAGGTTATTGAACCAGTTCTAAAAGTTCATCGTGCGTACCGCTACATTACCAAGCAGCCGCAATGTGATCGTTATGTTTTGTGTCAATTAAATGATGCCGAACAATATTCTGCTGAAGAATCAAGAGGTCTAATATCTGGCGTCAGTCCGAAAATTATTAAAGTTGGCAGTATGGGTGCTGCGTTCTTCATTAGTACAGAAACAGGAACTCCATTCTGGACATTGTTTAGTGTCATTACATCGGCATCGAACTGTGAGGTCAAATATCCTGTTGATTGTAGCGGTTTTCACGAAGGTGAAGCTAGGGTGACTACTGAATACATACACAACGAACTATAATTCCTTCAACTGACTCTGATAGTAGAGAAATGCCAATTAACAGAACAAAGTCGTGGTACTATATTTATCTATGCATGTATTGTACGCTCTAGTTACAGACTCGCAGATAGAACACGCGTTATTTTTTTAATTTAAGATAGCATTAATTTAAGATAGCATTTGGTTCGTTGTAAGTGCATCGTTGTCCCAGTTAAACGAAAACATGACAATTGGAATTCAAGTTTTCTGTCATAATCTCAATTTGCAATAGGTTATTATTAATTCTTCGATACTTTAAGCTATAAAACTAATTTAATTTTACACGATTTTACTGTGAACATTGTAAGGTTTAAATGTAAATAGTATTATCTCATATGACTAAAAAAAAAAAAATAAATGAAATTTAAATTAAAAAAAAAAAAAAAAACCAGTAAGGAAAGTAGTAAAGTCGGACGGGGCCGACTATATGATACCCTTCACCACTTTGGGTATATTCAACAGATGGAATCCTAACAGATGTGGCATTTTTGAAGGACCATTAACATGAAATGAAGAATATATAGGGAAGGATATATAGGGACTTTGTTGCACCATTTACATAAAATCGGACGAAAATATATATGGGAGCTATATCTAAATTTGAAACGATTTTCACGAAATTTCAAACACATCGTTCTAGACTTAATTCAGTAAGCTATGCCAAATTTCGTGCAAATCGAAGGATATATAGGGACTTTGGTCAATAGGGTTCGTCCTTGGGCCAAATAAGTAAACTGTGCCAAATTACATGGACGGACGGACAGACGGACATGCATAAATCGACTTAAAAAGCGATTCTATGCATATTCTCAAAAGGAACCATATGTCTATCTCGTTTCTTTTTGCCTGTTACAAACATATGCACAAAGGCATAATACCCTGTACCACAGTGTGGTGAAGGGTATAAATATAATGGACCGACGCACAAATACAATTATATAGGATGATATTGAAAATGAAATTTATCGATCCATTTTTGTGGGCTAGCTATCATATTACTGATTCAAGTTTCAGACTAGCCCACATATAATGGCATTCGATATTTAGAACACGCGTTTCAACCGAATTGGCAGTAATTTGGTATTTTAGGTTTCCTTTGCATAGCACACCTCGTACTAAATATTATTAACATTGACCCAAGTTTCCGGGTAGCTTCCCATATTCGGTATTTTGGGGATTTGGGACACGTTTTTTAGTCGATTAGCTGTAATTTAGTATTTCTCGTGGTATAGCACATCCTTGTACTAAAAATTATTAATATTGAACCAAGTTTGAGTGTAGCCCCCATGTCATTACTAAAAATTATGACACAAATCAAAATGATCAATATTGATCCCCATTTTAGCATAGCCCCATAAAACGCTAGGTAGTAATTTTTCGGTATATTTAACAGTCCTATCATAACAGTTTTCTCCTAGGAACCCCCATTAATTTTACATATTTTGAATGCCATCCTCATGGTGGAGGGTATAAAAAGTTCGGCCGATCCGAACTAAACATCGTTTTAAGTTGTTTATTGTTTTTATATATCCCCCCCACATAAACGTACCGCCCATTTTCGGTACTATTAAGTATTTAAACGAGTTTTCTTATAGAAGTTTCTAAAATTTTAATATTTAAGTTTCCTACCACAGTTCTCCAACCTGAGTGTCTATAATTTGGAACATAATTTTTTCAGAGTATGAACAACCTACTACCTCAATGTAAGAACAAAGCCCATATAAAAGTCCCGACCGATTCAAGCATTTTTGAATAGAGGCTTTAAAAATTCGGCTCGTCCGAACATAACGACGTTTTTACTTGTTAGAACTATAAAGGACTTGACTAAAGATTCAATCCACAAAAAAAAAAAAAAAACACAGTATAGGTCTTGTTTTCTCCATAGGTTCACAAGTCTCCAGAAAATGTTCCGCAATAATGTTGTATCTATACCTAGTAAGAGCTAGAAATGCCAAACCTATAATAAACACAAACCACAAGAGGTTTCTTACATTTATATCATTTATGCTGCACCTACTCATCATTATACACTTCGTTCTGCCTCAAACACTTTTTCTTCTCAGATTCGTTTTAATTTCAGTTTCACTACTGGAAAATGACCCGCTCTATAATTGCTCACAAGTGTCTGGGATAGCAGACTGTAAAATGGACAAACACGTCCGACCATCTAATGTAGATAGACAGGGGATTAAGCTATAAATGCAGTCCTAATCGAAACCGAAAAAAGGGAGAACACTGTTAGCATGTGCATTTGTGTGTGTGTCAGTCATTGTGTGAGAGAATTGTGCAGTCGAAATGTACGACGTGCTGCATTCGTTTGCGGCAGTGAAAGCATGTTCGTTGGAATATTTATATCGGTTGACCATTATTTTGCTACTTCCGGTATGCAGTGCCATGGATGCTTAAAAACCCACAAGTACCCACATACATACATACATGGAGACATGCATAGCTTCGTAGTTCGTACACGCTCTCGGGGACAATCCACAGAACATTGTTGGAGTTCCAAGCGAGCTGTTGCGAACTACGGCCACAACGTGCAAAAGTTTAGTGCTGTTGAAATTGACAACGTTTAAATTACCGTTAGTTTTTATTGATGTGGTTACCCGTTATGATAAACGCAAAAACAATAGCCTAACGATTGTAGCAATTTCAACTGTTTCCAGGTGGCATTGTTTTCAGTTTTGTAAGGTTAAGATAGGTTGTTACTAATAGGGTTGTCACATGGAGTTCCCAATCAAATGTAGGGTTTTGATATTATTTTAGTTGGTAATGGTCAAGCAGGAAATATATATTTTCGTAGTCAAAAATTTACGAAATGCAAAAACTTCTATTTAGATAGTTAACAATATCGTTATCAGGTTATATTATACCATATTCAATATTTCAAATTAACCATTTTAATTAGATTTCTATTCCAAATTTAAATGCGAATGCAAAGGTACTGGACCTTAAAATGCACACATTACAATTAAGAGAATTTGCTGCGCCATTCTTTTCTCAAATGAAACAAATATACCCAAAAATACCAAACATGTTGGTGGGTACTCGCAGTTAATTATCCAAAGATTTGTTGCACTAGGGTGGGAGTAACCACAAATAAAATTGAAACCGACCTTAAATTCACCGCAACATTTAGTTGCCTGGTTAGAGAGCTATGCGTGGGAACATCATTACTTACACATCCATACACACATTCGATATGTGGCGTTTGAGCGTATATGTTGGTGTGCCGATGTGCGTGTGTGTGTATGCAGAATATCCTGGTATTATAGAATTATATCCCATCATGTCTAACAAAAAGACCAACTATGTTGCCGACGAAGCACAGTGGAAGTATGGACAACAATTTAAAAATGTAATTAGTTTAAGGATTTTTTTAAACATAAAAAATCGGACTTTAATTTAATGGTCAATAATATCGAATAAAAATAAATTATTTCGTAGGCCCTATGTTAGGTATATAATCCATTAACCCTACGGTCAATAACCGGGTATATTTGTACCTTGTTTCGAATACAAATGCTGTAAAACTTTTAATAATGGAGATATTTGGATCGAATTTTGAGAAATCATTCTTGAGATATTTTCACATATAATCGAAGAAAAAAATTATAAATATTTTCCATATATAATTTTTAAATTTTTTAAAGTTATTACCTACGTAGATCAATAAAGAGAACGAGCTTATTACCCATATAAATAAGGGCACCAGTTCCCATGCATGAGTAGCTATACTATATAATTTTAGAAAATTGAAATCTATGGCAGCATCCCTACTGACGAACCGACTTAATCGTCTTAGCTGCGGTTACTCAACTTATTTATAGAAACCTAAGGTAATTGAGGTTGGCTCAAGTCTTTATATACCACGAAATTAATGAGTCCAAGTGGAGATTACCTCTCCATGATTTTATGTATGCATAAATGACAATCATATTTGGCCATGCCTCATGCGACAGCTTCCTTCTACAAAATAAATCCACGATTCGTAATCAAGAATGGTCCTCTTGACTTGACTGGAATTAGGGATTAGGGAACACCTGCAGTGACCCATAAATCCAATTCATCTTTTTGTACCCTACACAATTAAGTTGTGTAGGGTATTATAGGACAATATTTTGCGGGTCAAATGGACCCATACTTTTGTGTGAAAATGACATTTCTTCTATGGCGTAATACTCAATTCTGTAGTACGTGTGAACTGGATGACCTTTAAATTATATTATATTGATATATGTACACGGATGTGGGTGTTATACATAAACATATACAGGGGTCTACCTAGTGTGATATTATTTGGTATTAACATCGCGTGGATCGCTTAGGAATTTTACATTAAGTTCGTTTTTTATTAAGGACGTCACCATTAGGGTTGAAACTGACTTAAAACTTTATTTTTGTCTGGTTTTCTAGTCGCTTAGATGTTACAATTAAAAGCCGATAAAGAAGGTCAATAATTAGCGGGTCAAAGGAACAAAAACTTTTTGAATCTTATGGAATAATGTTTTACTCCAAGCTGTTGGCTTTTATCGGTCATGAGATTGCATCTAGCGCCAAATATTACCCAGGGTTGGAATACAGATCCACATAAACATAGAGACCAGTTGTAGTTGTGTAGGGTATCATATGGTCGGCACTGTCCGAATATACTACTCCGCTCATTGGTTTATTCTTATATGAATTCACGTTTTTATGGTTTTACTTTTAAAACTTTGTCTTGTGAGGGTGTATGCTAGGTCTGATCAAAATATGGATAACTATATTATTCCCTTTAAAGTAATGTCAGTCATGCCAGCGTTTTTTTAAATCCTTCTCAAGGACCTTCTTTGGTATAGCCAAAAGCTTATTTCCTTTTTCAAGTTATTCGAAGAGGAAAAAGTCAGCGAGATCCATGTCCGGTGAGTACGGTTGTTGGGGCATAATAGCGGTTTTGTTTTCCGCCAAAAATTGACGCACAAGTATCGATGTGTGAGGTGGTGCGATATCATTGTGCAATATCTATAACCTCTGCCATGTGGTCTACATTCAATATTTCTTTAAGAAGTCTGGATCTATATATGGGAGTTCTGTCGAAACATGTTCCAACAATGATCATTTTCTGCATAGCCTCGATATATCAAATAACTATATATGGGGGTTACAAAATATAAAATATGAGGACCAAAAATGAAAAATAGACCTGCAATGATTATTTTCTGCGTAGATGTATGTCAGCCTCCAAAAACCGGGTCTGCCAGATTATGTCTTTCAGGTGGATAATGCCTCTAAACACTTCAAAAAACCGAAAACCATTATATCCCATTTGTAATGTCAAACATTCTAGGTGCAATGTCAGTGCAAAATTCGCAATCACATTCGTGATTTTAACAGACGGCCGAACATATCTAAAAAATCCACAATACGATACTTCCGAAACGTTGGAAATAACGGGTTTTTATCACAATTCATATAGCCTTAACATAGCATCATAGTAAAATGGAAAGGCAAAATACTACTTAAGGTATCGATTGTTGGTTTATCGGTGCGATGATCGATGGAACCGCCATAAACCTAATATGACTTAATTGAAGTTCGTATAAAAATCAGTGTGTTGAAGTTTTTCTTAAAATCAATTCTGCATTTTTGAAAATACTTCAAAATAAAAAAAAACTGTGCATTGAATATCGCTGACACTAACATCTATTATCCTTTTGTGATTAGCAAACACTGTTGCAATTGTAGCTACTCATGACGATGGCAACGATGATGATGATGCTGAGGATAATGCTGATATGATGGGTTTGGTGTTGCCAGTTTGGATGGTGTCAGTATGGTTGGTATGTAATGTATCCTGTGAATTTATGTCTGTGAACGAGCAATGAGTGCTGCGGGCTGCTTGGCTGGCTGACTGGGTGGCTGGTGGTTGTATGTGTCTCAATTTCCCCTAAATATTTCACATTGCCTGTGTCTGTCTGTTGGTCGGTTGGCCCTTCCCTCCTTCCTTGGGTGTCTCCCCGTCCGAAATCCTTTGTTCATTTACTGGTATAATTTTATACTTGGCGAACATGCGGTGCAGTATCTCTTTTTGTTCCTTTTCGGACACATGATCATAGATATCCCATATGTATGTATGTGATGTGCACTGAGTGTGCGTGTGTGTGTGTAGTACACATCTAACCAATACACAATCCCATGCAGAGTTACAAAGAATGGAATTCTATGACCATTCCGTGCATTCCAGACATTTGCTGTAATACAAAAATGGGATTTTAGGATATAAAAATTATGATAGATTACTTGCATGGACATGCAATGGCAAGAATGGTTTTAGCCATAAGCATTTCATTCGAAATGGAGTGCAACAACAGCGAAACTTTGTGCCATGAAATGCTTTCGTTTGTCTGAATGCTCTCCAGCATTTCTTAGGCATTTGAGTCGGTGTGCCCGTCTATCTATCTATGTGTCTGTGTGTCCGTGTCGGTGTTCGTGCCAACTCGTCCTTGTCGATATCGTTAACGACATCATAATGTGAACATATGCTCGAGCAATTTTATGTATGATTTAAAACCGTTTATAAGCAACTTTAAAGAAGAATTATAATATGAATATTGCATGTGTTTTAAATAAAAGGATAACCGGTAGAGTGTGCGTGTGTGTGTGATTGCATGTGAAGTAGTTTGTGGTTATGTCTTCATGTAGAGAGGAAGATAACCGAATTCATATTTGGTATTTTTGAATGGTATTATTCTTCTGGCAATGGCTGTATAAAATGTTATGATGAGTTGGAGAGATTTCGAGTTCGATATTCGTTCTGGTCAGCAAACAATGCAATATAACGTCATGCAACAATATATGATTACATACACACGTACAATTTTTAAACCAGATAATAAAATTGTTCACCTCTTATTATCATAGAATGTCATGTGAGTGTAGATTAAATTTGTCATTCCGTTTGCAACACCTCGAAATATTCATCTGTTATTCTATAAAATCATAAAATTCTATGTCGGTTCAGCCATGCCCGTCTATCTGTTTGTTGAAATCAAGATAGTGATTCAATCTGATATTTTGGATTAATATTGGGTAAAAAATCTCCTTACAAAAATATTGGCCCATTTTTCGGTGTATGCGGTACTCCACATAATTTGGTATTTTGAGGGCTTTTGACACCTTTCCAACCGAATTGTCTCCAATTGGGCAATATTGGCAATTTTTTAACATAGCTGAAGCGGAGGTTCACCCCTTTATAACTCGGGAATTACTTAAGTGTATGAAAGAATGTGAATAGTTTTGGGTTAACTGATCTGTCGTTGCAAACTGTACATGATATTGACCTCCAAAATTTATTTTGGTGGAAGCTGTGTCTACTTTAATGTAAAAAATGTGTAAAAACAGGTTGAGGCGAACCAGTTTTTTATGTTCTCTATCGATTTGTAACTAAGCCACTCATTTCACGGTCTTCGTGTCAAAGTAAAACTAGAAGCCAACAAAATGGGGACTACGCCCCTTATGTATCATGTTTCAAAATTTTAACTGCATCTACCTTTAAATTATGCTGACATTTTGAAGCTCGATCTTGAGTGTTTTTTTTAAATTTTACTTCTAGCTTTAATACGCAAACAGGTATTTCTAAAAATCGATTATAAGATTATTGTAGTCGCGAATCTGTGTAATTTGATATATATTTTGTGTATGTAGTATGCACAGCTTTAGAGTAATACTTATCCGATGGTGAAAATTTTGTGCGATCAAATTTCTAAAAAACCTATTTTTCGGGCCAAACCTCATACGAATTTTGATCTTTTTCAAAAAGAGAACTTTAAAAACTTCAGCCGAAAGCAATGGCTCTGATTGGCTTTCACATGCCAAAACCCTGACTTATATTGGTCCCTCTTTCATCTCAATTGTGGACACTGACCTCCCCGCGGTGTCACCTGGGTAGCAACATTTATCATCCGTTGCAAAAGTGAGCTGACATGTGCCGCGAGTTCATCCATAAGAACTATACAAAAATGGGTTGAGGTGTCGGGTTAGTTGCCCACACTCGCAAACCCCCTCCTACTACGAAAAAGCAACGAAAAAGAAACCCAAACCGATATGCACAAGGCCACCTGAATTTCTCCTGATCAAGTTTATAGACGTTCGATCGATCCGAGAAGCGAATATCGTTTCGGACCATTACCTCGTAGCAGCCAATGGTGTGATAGATAGCAGACTATAGAGGAATTTGTCTCATTCCCATTGCATATAAAGTGCCATGCAGCGTGCTGTGTGGACGACTAAAGCCAATGGTTAATGACATTATTGGACCATATTAATACGGATTCAGGCGTGGCAAATCCACCATTGACCAGATTTTCTCAGAGCTCTTCAATATCGAACGAGGATTCAGACAAGTTGTCAGTTTGTCTTGTGACCTGTTTAACATCCTACTGGAAAAGGTCATACGAGATGCAAATGTGAACAGAAATGACACTCTATACACCAAACGGCATATGTTACCCGCCTATACCGACGACATCGACATAATGGGTCGAAAATTTCGAGCGGTAACAGCCATCTTTAAACGAGGCAGCTCTTGGATAGTTTGAGAGAAAATTCTCCGATAGGTCTACGGCCGATCTGCGTCGACGGTGAATATCGGCGTCGAATTAACCATGAACTATAGCATTTATTCTCGGACATCGACATAGTCAGACGTATCGAGCTGCGATACGTCAGACTAAATCTACATCGATATTCATTAGCACCAATCATAATCGATGAACACTTATAGCTGAATCAAATCAGCTCCTCCAGATATGACAATCGATGTACACAATGATTAACCCAGAGATAATATTTGGCGTTATTACAAAATAATGGTAATGACATTGACTCATCACAGATGTTTTATTCTTATTCCTCGGTTTAAAAACAAATACTAAACCTTTTTGTCTACGAAACATTGATTAGTTTTCCCATAATTTAAATAAATAGTATGTCCTTAATATTAAAAGCGATTACATTCTATTCCGCTTTCCTTTAATAAATCTTACCTGCCCTTAACATTGTATTATTTAAAACTGTTCAAGATTGCTTATGAACGTTTAGCAAATTACCCGATAATGGCCTTTACAATGCTTTTCCACAATCAAATCGAATTTGTAACGTAAAAATCCATTGACGATATTTAAATTGGTTAAAAATGCTTTTAGCCTATGTGTCTCTAGTTTGATAATTACATCCATTCCGAGTAAATTATATACATATTCACATAGACGTACACAGGCACATGCATATGTGCATATGTATGTACTATATGTTCATTGTATTCATAACGATATTATGGATATATTCGAATTTGTAAACGCGTAATAGCATTTTTAGGGTTGATAGAAATCGCAATGAATAATGTTCGGAGGAAATAAATGTGGTACCAAAATCTGGAATGGCCTGTAAGTAATTGCAAATAAGACATTTGGGGATTTTATTTTATTTTAGATGGCTAATCAATCTGTGAAAATATAAATCAATTACCTTTTCTCAGCTCATCTATTTGGACCAAGGACGAACCTATTGAAATTAAGGAAAATCGGTTCAGACTTAGATGTAGCTCCCATATATATTTTCGTCCGATTTATGGTAAATGGTGTATCTTATATATCTTTCGATTTGCACGAAATTTGGCATAGCGTACTGAATTATGTCTATAATGATGCATGTAACATATCCTCAAAGTCGGTCCAGATTTAAATAAAGCTCCCATAAATATTTTCGTCGGATTTAATGTAAATGGTGCACCAAAGTCCCTATATATCTTTCGATATGCACGAAATTTGGCATAGCGTACTGAATTATGTCTATAATGATGCATGTAAAATATCCTCAAAGTCGGTCCAGATTTAAATAAAAATTCTCCCATAAAATATATATGGGAGATATATATTTTCGTCGGATTTAATGTGAATGGTGCACCAAAGTCCCTATATATCTTTCGATATGCACGAAATTTGGCGTAGCGTACTGAATTAACTCTAAAACCAGTAAGGAAAGTTCAAAAGTCGGACTGGGCCGACTATATGATACCCTTCACCACTTTGGGTACATATAAGAGATGTTAGTATCTACAATATCATGTAGATAGGACAGACATAGACTCTTTGGAGGACCTTTAAGATGGAATCGGGCGAAATTAAATGTGCTATCTAGATAGATATTTGAACCAATTGAAAAAACCCCATACACATACCATTCCGAAATCTGCGAAAATTGCATGTAAAACTGGCAGACTTGGATTCTTTGGTGTACTATTTATATGAAATCGAGTAAAATTATGGACCTAATAAGACCTATATCAAAATCTGGACCGATTTCAACAAACCTTAACACACGTCATTCTAGACTTATTTCAGTTCACCATGCCAAAATTCGTGCAAATCGAATCGAATCTGTGAGCTATATCTAAAACAGAACCGATTTTCACGAAACTAAGCACATGTCAGTACGCTATACCAAAATTCGTACAAATCTAATGATTTTCAGGGACTTTGGTGCACCATTTACCTAAAATCGGGCGAAACTATATATGAGAGCTATATCTAAATCTGAACCGATTTTCACGAAACTTATCACACGTCATTCTACATATAATTCAGTACGCTATACCAAAATTCGTGCAAATCTAATGATTTTCAGGGACTTTGGTGCACCATTGACCTAAAATCGGGCGAAACTATGTATGGGAGCTATATCTAAATCTGAACCGATTTTCACGAAACTTAGCACACATCAATCTAGACTTAATTCACCCTTCACCACAGTGTGGGTATAATGATGTGTGTTAAGTTTCGTGAAAATCGGTCCAGATTTATATATAGCACCTATATCATGGACGTACGCAGGAAATGATTTTTTTTCACAGTAAATTTATGTTGGCAACAGCGAATTTTTTCATTTTGTACTACCGGTTTTGACTATATGTACTAAGTTTCGTTGAAATCGGTTCAGATTTAGATATAAGTTCCACATATATATTTTCGTCGGATTTTAGGTAAATGGTGCACCAAACTCCTAATGTTTGTCCGATTTACACGACATTTTGCTCAACATATCAAATTGAGACTACAGATGCAGACATAGCTTCCATATTATTCAAGCGGGTGTCTGATGGGGATTTAAATTTGAACAGTGCGGCATACCCAATAGCGTGTATCAAGTGTGCTATAATCGATTTAAATAATTTTTCCCATTGTTCGAAAACGACTCTAAATATTACCGAATGAAATGAAATTTGGCATAGGTTGCAGAAAGGCATGTGTATGGATTGATGTTAGTCGTTTCACTTATAGATATAGATCACATATTTAAATTCGTTCAATTTCAATTGAAATTGTTAGGAAAGAAAGGTCGGTCCAGCCCGGCTTTACTACTTTCCTTGCTGGTTTTATTTTTATTTCTTAGAAAAGTAGTCATAAATTTGATTGCCCTCCCAACAAACTCTTTCCTCTTTTCCTTTAAGCTCAATTAATTTAACATCCAGTCCAAGAACTCACAAATTTTAAATATAACTATTTTTTTTCTCAAAATTTACTTAACTAATTAACTATTAGCAGTTGTTTAAAAGGAGACGACAACTCTGAATTTCATTTAAATAAGTCCCGTCCAACCGAAGTAAATAAAAAACTCGAAATGCCAAAACCATGAATCCATTTAATGGCTACTGGAGAGTAGCCAACCAACCAACCGAACGGAAGTAAAAATCAATTACCAAGAAACTGCAGTATATCAATAGTAATCTAGCCCCACTTCAATAGCAGGACATTACTCGAGGACAGACATGGCAATGCAAATGCCAATAATAACATTCTGGTGTTTGTTGTTGGACTTCTTAAATTTAAATCTAGATGTTCACGGTCACAATTATTGAGCAGGCCAGCATAAGTAACAATTGAAATTCGTTGGTCCAACAAGGTTGCGACTACCAACATATTTCTATCACTGAAACAGAAAACACCCTTCATTCTTATCTGATGCTTTCGCCCCATAGATTGTTGCTATAATTCAGGCAATTGATTTATATTCGCATAGTATGCGTGTGGCTTCGCCAATGCCATGGAATTTTTAACATTGTTTTAACAGTTCTTCCCTCTCGTTTTTCTGGTCCGCATGAAAAATCATTACCGAAAGCCAATGCGCATTACCGCTGCATTAAAAGTGGCAGACCACTATAACCAAAAACGTTCTTTTTCAACTGCATTGCATAAATATTCAGACGTCCATATTGGCCATACGCGAGCACACACACAGACGCAAATAGCTATTGTCGTTGCGAATGTGTGTGTGTGTGTGCGTTTGCATTGTAGTAACATATGTTAGTGTGAGTACATTTCATGTTTGAATACATAGATAGTTGCACATTTAAACATACGTTTCCAATATCTATATGGAATTCATTTCTTTTTTTTTTTGCAATCGATGATCATGTCTGTAATGCGAAATTTATGGGAGTAATTGTGGACGACGAATGTGTCTCAGCCAATCTGCTGAAGGGAGATTATATAACATTTCCCCTAGTTACAGTGAACAAACCACCGTCCAATTTCCAAGTTGGTTGGGGTAAATTATGCAAATTGAGTACTCAATGTTTCCAGCAACATTTAATGAATGAAAAAATTTAGAAAAAAATATAAAAAGATTTTTAAAAATTTAAAGACATTGAATTTCAATTGCGATTGTTGTGATTGGGTAGGTAAAACGTAATATTAATTTGTTAAGAAATATTTGAGTTTATATAGAACAAGTGTCAAGATGGTTTTCGTTTTATAACTCAGGTTTATATAAAAATTAAACAATAAATAATTTAAGGTGGCATGCTTCAGCTTAAATCTCGTTCAACTCGCAACGAAGACAACTCTTAACTCTATTGTTGGTACTGAACGTAAAAACCAGGAAGGAAAGAAGTAAAGTCGGACGGGGCCGACTGTATGATAACCTTCACCACTTTGGGTATATTCAACAGATGAATCCTAACAGACGTCGCATTTTTAAAGGACCAGTAAAATGAAATTGCAATCGATACTAAATTTTTCATTTGGTCGGATAGAGAAGCAATATCTAAATCTGAACCGATTTCAGGAAACTTAAAATGAAATTGCAACCGATACTAAATTTTTCATTTGGTCGGATATAGAAGCTATATCTAAATCTGAACCGATTTCAGGAAACTTAACACACATCATTCTAGACCTAATTCATTACGCTGTGCCAAATTTCGTGCAAACCGTAAGATATATAGGGACTTTGGTGGACCATTTACATAAAATCGGACGAAAATATATATGGGAGCTATATCTAGATCAAAATTCTATGCCTAATTCATTACACTGTGTCAAATTTCGTGCAAATCGAAAGATATATAGGGACTTTGGTGCACCATTTACATTAAATCGGACGAAGATATATATGGGAGCTATATCTAAGTCTGAAGCGATTTTCAGGAAACTTAACACACATCATTCTATGCCTAATTCATTACGCTGTGCCAAATTTCGTGCAAACCGTAAGATATATAGGGACTTTGGTGGACCATTTACATTAAATCGGACGAAAATATATATGGGAGATATATCTAAATCTGAACCGATTTTTCCCAATTTCAATAGGGTTCGTCCTTGGGCCAAATAAGTGGCCTATGCCAAATTTCATCCAATTCGGATTATAAATGCGCCCTGTACTTTGTTCACAAAAATACATGGACGGACGGACGGACAGACGTAAACGGACATCGACTCAGAAAGTGATTCTATGCATATTCTCAAAAGGAACAATGTGTCTATCTCGTTTCCTTTTGCCTGTTACAAACATATGCATAAAGACATAATACCCTGTACCACAGTGTGGTGTAGGGTATAAAAATAATATTTTCGGATGGGACAGATCATGTGATGCTATTAACAACTACTGCTGGACATTAACTTCCTGTGGTGCTATATGCCGAACCAGAAAAAAATTCTCGATAATTGCCCCATATTTGTGTCCTTAGTGTGATTATGGCTTTACTAAGAACATTTAAATATTTAAGAATTTATTTTACTTCCGACCACGTACATCAATATATGTGATATCAATTTGGAGGTCGATAAGTTCTCTTTCATACACTTGAAACTTCCCTGCACCATGTCTTACTGAAGTAAAAATATAACTCATAGAATTACCGTTTTTAAAAATTTCTCCCAAATGCTTTGGTTATTTTGACCCGTTATCCGGTGGCCGTAGAGCAGTTTAGTTATAGTCTCTACCATACGATTCGGTATTTAATTTTTTTAGTATTGACTGCTTTTAGGTATTTGTGTGGTCCTAGGAGTATTTTTGAACGGAACCATATAACATTAAGATACCATTTTCGGTGCGATGAAGGTTCTAGCCAGTGTTGTCAAAACTTTGTTGATAAAAAATGCTATGTTTTGTTTAAAAAATACTAGAAAGTGCTAAAAAATTTTAAATAGTGCCAAATAAACGTTGCTTATAGTTAATAATGAAATTTGTATTTCTTAAAAATTCATTATACTCACAGGGTGAAATTGGTTTATATTCACCTGAGACCCAATTTATTCTCAATCACAATAAAATTATTTCGCCATGTCAGCCTGTCTGATTAAATAAATTACAATGATGAGATGGAAAGCAGTAGAAGTTAGCGGAATTATTGACTATTATAATTACTGATAATAACATAATAGGACAAAAAATTCATTTAAGATTGGATGTGTACTTATACATACTTTTATTATATTCAGATATGCGCATAGAAAATTAATATTACGGTTGATACTATAACTCTTCGGTATCGCGGAATTTTAGAAGTTTATTTTGAATATCTTACTTCCGTGGGATGGCGGCGATTCTTGTGTCTACAACCAAAAGTGTTTCTTGTTTCCATGTATAGATAATTTAAATTCAATTGTGTGTAAATTCCGTCCATTGTGTCACCCCAATTTTTGTAGGTATGATGCGTATTTGTAACCAAATTACTTAAGCAAATTTTAAAGTGGGAATCTGTAATCCACCTTAGGATATAAACATAGAATACCTATGTCATTTCAGAATTGTTATTAGTTTTGATGCTATAACTCCACATTCAGGCGAAATTTTAGGATTTTATCTAGCCTATGATTTTTCTATCGGGTAGCAAGAGGTGCTGTAAAATTCTCAGTAAAATCTGTTGATCGGTTTTTGACTAATAAAAACAAGAAAATTTATTTTCCCTGTATGTAAATTATTTAAGTGCAACAGGGAGTGCATTTTCCCCAATCGTACCGGGCTCATTTTTGTATGGATGATGTGTATTTGCTCCTACGCTATTCAGACAAATGTTGAAGACGATATCTATAACCGTTCTAATGATATACGCATATTACATAACACTACATCCACGCGGAATTTTAGAAGATTATTTAGCCTACGTTACTTTCAGGACATGTCATGACATACTGTGTAAATCTCATTAACATCTGCACAGCGGTTTTTGCGTCTATCGGTAACATACAAACAAACAATTTTTTTCTATTTCATATATATATATATAGATATACTAGCGGGCCCGGCAAACGTTGTCTTGCCATATCAATAAGAAATAGTTTTCTGTATTCCAAACTTGTTTTTGAATTTCTATTCATACTTGTATAAACAAACTTTCTGGGTAAGAAATATCTATATATCTATAAAATTGTTGGTATAGATAAACTATTTATACTTCTTCCCATATACCGATCTTGATCGTTACATTGGAAGCTATGACACATATTTTAATACAATTCTTTGCAGTATAGAGTTTAAAACACATCGTTTATAATACCATTACATTCACATAAAGTAACAGTGTATATTAAATTTGACCCCAGAAAGTATCTGTATATATTATTGATCAGAATAAAATTCTTTGTCGAAATCACGATAGTGATCGCCATATTTAAGATAGATTTGATTCACTTTTTAATGTTTTAGTGTCTGGGAGTTTAGGCAGTTTTTTAACCCAATTGGCTGTAATTATATACATACAAAATCAATATTAGTTCAGAGGTATGATTACGCTTGATGCTATAACTCTTCGTCATCGTCATTCGTCATTCAATGGGATAGCATGACTGACTGCGAAAATTATAAGTAAAATCTGTTGAGCGGTTTTTAACTAATCAAGCAAAAAATGTTATTTTCGCTGTATGTATTTTTTGTATGGATGATGTGTATTTACACCTACATTATTCACACAAATTTTGAAGACGGTAATTACCGTTCATATTACATGTACAGAAATTTTGAGGTATGTTCACTATTGATGCTATAACTCTGCACCCACGCGGAATTTTAGATGTTTATATACTTTATGTTACTTTCAGGGCCCGTCATCTCATTAACATCTGTTCAGCGGTTTTTGCGTCTATCGGTAACATACAAACAAACAAACAAATCTTTTTCTATTTTATATACGTATATGGGAAATTACAAAAATCTTTTAAGGGAACCCCCTCGATTTTAATTTTTCAAGATTTTCAATGGACTGGTAAATCAATACCAATGCTGGTTAAGGTTTGTAACTTTGCACATATATATTTGAAGATTTAAAAGAGAAGAAAAATAACTTACAAAAAAAAATTTAATTTAATTGTTTTGTTTTTGTTTTTTGTAATTAAAGAAAAGTCCTTATTTTTGATGGCGGGCTTGATAACTCCTCACTGGAACATCGGAATCCGAAAATTCCAACGATGTTAAAAAGAGTACATGTCTGGCTCTCGTATGAACTAGGATTATTGTCTTCGCTCTAAAATTAACAAAATGGCGGACCTTTGAAAAAATATTTTTGAAAAACGCCGATTTTTGACTAGTTCATACGATAGCTATACACTCACAGAGAAACGCGTAAAAATTGCGAATCGATTGGGTTATTAGTTTTTGAGTTATCGTGCCCGCCATTCACAAAAGAGAAAACGCGTTTAAAGTTTGAAAAGCCCTTTAGCCGTCACTTGATGCTGACACAATAAATCGGCTATATTTTCAAGAGTTCATGAGATTTTCACTTGAAATTTTGTAGGGACATTCTTGAATTAGTGTAGATTCGAATCAAATCAAAAAAATTTTTGACCCCGAGAATGGGGGGGGGTCCCCTTAAATTCCTTGAAGCTGAGGTTTGCAAGGTAATAACTCGCGAAATATGAACATATTGCATATAATTTCAATTCATGTCTATAAAATGAAGTGGTAATGTAAAAATATGGGTGAAAATGTGTTGAAGCCAACGAGTTTTTTTGTGTTCCTTCCTGATTTGTGGCTAAACTACACGACGCACGCACATGGGATCAGTGACTAAGTTGCAGAATACCCCATGGACAATATGGTTCTAATGTATGATTTTTCGGTATAATCAATGGATCCACCCAAAATGGATGCTGACATTTTGAAGCCGAATTTTCGGACTAAATTAATTAATAGATAACGGACTAAATTAATCATAGGATTGTAGAACTCGTGATTTTGCTTCGTTTAGGGTATATCTCATGAATGTGCCCACCGTAGCTTCTTTGCAATTTGGTTCCAAAAACGAAAATTTGGTGCGTAAATTTTTATAAAAAACATATTTTTTATGTCTAAAATTAAGAAAGTCCATTCAAATTCCGTGGAACCACGCGTGATTTTAGTTTTTTTACGTGCCGGATCTAATGAGCCCATCCATGTTCAATTCCGCCCAATAAAACGGCGGATATAAGTACCTTGAATGTGGGAAAATCTGCAAAAACATATTTTGACAAATTCGCGTATATAATCGCGTTTTTCTTGGAATTGGTTTTAAATACATTCATGCTTGTGTTATATTCGCGAATCTGTGTGAAAATAGGTCAAACACATATCTATACGCGAATAATTTTATCCAAAATCGATTGTTGGAGCACATCCGCGGTTCTTCACCGATTCTTTTAAAATAGGTGTCCTTTTGTGTATTTTCAGAGGAGATTACTGAAATCGGATGCGCATAAAAATCGTATGCACGTTGCGTCATTTTTAGCCATTTTTAGAGTTTTTGTATAGTAAAGTGCATCGAGCGGCACACTTTTGCCGCTAAATGAAACATCGAAAAATTCATAAATATTGGAAGAGATTGATTCGATTTTCACGAAAACCGCATGCGCAACAACTGATTTCCTTAAATACGCGAATTGCATGCTTTTCAATATTGATCATTTTTATGTATTGTAAGTGCAATATATTTAATCATCTTTAACGTCGAAACTCTTATCAGATGAATCTACCGATATTTAACAATCATGTAAAAGAATTTGCAGAAGAAAGCGTCATATATTTTAGAAGATTAAGGCAAAACCGTATTCCCTTAACCACACTAAAAAAATGAAAATTCAAAAAAAGTTCTGTCCTAATTAAAAAATTAATTTATTTTATTTTCAGATATCCTTATGCTTCTTTTTGTTTTTTTTTTCGCGAATATTGTACCGTATTTCAATGTGATTTGCCAAGTATGCAAAGAAAACAAATGTGTTTATCCATTTGTGAAGAAATTCGCGAATTACAACAAAAAGGAATCCATTTAATATATATTTGAAATACAAGATTTAAAACCGCTATAACTTTTGTGCGCAGCATCCGAATTTGTAAACGCGAAAAGATTTCGAATCAGCATATTTTTCTTAACCTATGTACCAAAAATCATAAATGTGCTCGCAAAAATATTTTTCAAATTTTTTTAATGGAATTTTAAAATAATTTTGTAATTTTCCATATATAGATAGGCAATGGCAATCCAATTAATTGTAGAAAAATTAATATATTTTTAGAATTTTTCATAATTGACAATTGCTGCCCATTTTTGCCTAAAATATGTCCAAAAAGAACAACGAAGAGATGAAACCATAAAGGTTCGATATAAAATGTGCGGAAATGCTAATGTCGCAGATTTTTCTCAAAATTTTCTTTCATTAAAACCTTTCCACTTCAATTACATACTACTAACAGAATCTTTAAGTCAAATCGGTCCAACCGTTTCTTTAAAATAATTTTTGCAAGATTTCCGCGGATTTTCTTCCATAAAAACCTTCCCACTGTAATTACCGACAACTGAATGAAATTTTGAGTGAAATCGGTCCAGCCGTTCTCAATTGATGCGTTAGTATACATTTTTCTTGCTCAATTTTTATATATGTATGTATGTATGTATATAGATATATAGATACATAGATAAATTTAATTTTTATACATTTCAATCTTATACAAACTTGCCACAAACTTGATTTGGTACTCCGGGTGTTTGGGACTGAAATATATCTGTACAGAATGATAATTATATATTCATGTTTTCACAAACCTCCCTGTCCCGGAACATTTTCGGTTTTTAGTGTTTTTTTTAGGAAAAAAATTTCTATCAAATTGTCAATATATCAGACTAATTAGTTGAATTTTCCCATGGAATTATTTCCAGAAAATGTTCGATATAGAATCATTTTTCCAAATTGTTCTGTTAAATTTTAGGTATGTTGGAATTCCTAGTCCAGTTTTCCAGCTGCTTTCTTCGAAGTAGATCTAATTGTCCCCTTTACCACAATATTTACAGGGTATTATGTATTTGTGCATATGTTTGCAACAGGCAAAATGAAACGGGATAGACCCATCGCCCGTCTGTCCATCTTAAATTATAAATCTTGATTTTATGGAAAACGTGAGCAAATAATGATAGCGATTAATCTTACTCTATCTTTTCGATTTCTAATGAAAATATACATTTATTTTCATATACAAAAGTTTTTTCAAGGTAACGACAATCCAATTAATTGTAGAAAATTAACATGTTTTGAGAATTTTCCATAATTGAAAATTACTTAAAGATATACGTTGCCCATTTTCTCCCAAAATATGTCCAAAAAGAACTACGAAGAGTTGAAACCATAAAAGTTCGATATAAAATGTGTGGAAATGCTAATATCATTCAAAATATATTTTGCAACATTTTCGCGGATTTTTCTCAAAATATTTTTTCATTAAAACCTTTCCACTTCAATTGCAAATTGGTCCAGCCGTTTCTTTAAAATATTTTTTGCAAGATTTTCGCGGATTTTTATTTCATAAAAACCTTCCCACTATAATTACCGAGAAGTTAAAGAAATTTTGAGTGAAATAGGTCCAGCCGTTCTCAATTGATGCGTTAGTATACATTTTTCTTGCTCCATTTATATATATATATATATATATAGATGATTGTGTACTAAAACCCAAAAGGTTGTCGGATTGGCACATAATTTTGTACAATGTTTTGAAGTTAATATAAATTAATCTTTGGCAGATTTCATTGAAATCGGTTTAGATTTAGATATAGCTCCCATATATACATATGTTCGTCCGATTTACTGCAAATGTTGAACTAAACTCCCATAGTTTATCCGATTCAGACGAAATTTGAAATATCGTACTGCGTTGAGTATAAAGTGACGTGTGTAGATTTGTTTGTCAGATTTCATCTAAAAGATCCACCATTGAACAAAAAATTATTGGCTGATATAGTGAGGTGAAATTTACCCCATTGTATTGTAGTAAATTCCGGTTACACCGGTTCATAATTATGTATAGCAACGACGTATAATTTTTACAATATGTACCGACGTTTGTTCGATTGCACAGCGTTCCGAAATAAGTTTGGAATAATATGTGTAAAATTTGCTTTAAATCGGTCAGATATATATAGTTTCCATATATTTCAGATATAGATATATATTTTCTTCCGATTTTCTTTTATTTTTGGGCATGGAGCTGCACTGCACCATACCGATTGAGACATACCAGTTTTCCTTCAAATCTAGACCGCATTACTTAAAACTCTTATATACAATTTTGTTCGATTTCATACAAATAAACATTAATAAACTTTAAACTTTAAAATAAATTCAAACACTTTAAGTCAGCCCAATTGACGTTAAATTTTGCATAGATTTCAGAATGACATGTGTATGGACTGATTAAAATAGTTTCATATATCTATATAGATCGCATATTTCATTTTGTTAGATTTTATGTCAGCGTTCCCCTTAAGATGATACGTTTATTTCATCGAAGTTGTTGTATATAGTAAAGAAGGACGTATGTTCTACTTGGTTTATATCGGCATATATCTTATTCTACCTTATAATAAAAGGTGCACCATGGAATCTTTGGAGCATCTTTTGTATATACCCATATCTCTTGTATTGTATATCATGTAGTCGGCCCGTCCTACTTCTGAACTATTCTTACCGTTCATTTAATAAAAAAATGAATATTTTTATTAATTGAATATTCTTCGAAAGTTTTATTATAATTTGGTATATTATTTGTTTGTGAAAACCAATACATGAATAAATTTTCGCTTCTAAATAAATGCAGGTACTTCTGAATGGAAGCGACTGTTGACACTGATATATTTTCCAGAAACGAATCTCCGTTTAAATTATATTTATATTAAGTGAAACACACACAATAAGTAACTTTAAAAATTCAAAAGATTTCATTTTCATTGTATTTTTGTCAATGCCGAAGCATGTCCATGCCCCTGAGTCCAGACAATAGCTTCCGCTGGTCTGCAACGAGTTCTGTTCGTACGCAGCAATTATTCAATATTTTTATGGACATTGGGGACATTTTCTCACTCCAGATGTTTTATTTTTTTATTTTTATTTTACTTTTGGGCTGCCATTGTTGTGTTGTAATAAAGCTTGCGGTTGAATTGGGCGTGTGTGTGTTTGTGTGCGTGTGAGTCCATGTACAAAAACCCAACCATCAAATATTTGCAATTGCATTACACAGTTGCAGCTGGTGTAAATACTGCAATTGCCGTTGCTGATGTTGCTGCTACTGCTGTTGCATCATCTGTTTGTTATTATTGTTGTCATCACTTTAAATGGTTCCGCTTAAATGATTTACCAATGCTTTATTATTTTAAACAGAATGAGTCAATGTGTGTGGGAAGTTATATTGGTGCGTGGTGATTGGTGGTGGTGTGGTGGCTGGTCCATTTGTACTCATAAGGATTGCATTATTATTGAATGTTGTATTGACATGCATTTTGTGTCTCTCTCTCCTTTTATTTTTGGGAATTCATTTAACAAATTGCATATCTAGCAATCTATGAAGTTGGTTTAGCTGCATTTCGGAAGTTTATGGTACGCCACATCATTGAATTTTAATTTATTCAGAAATGTACAAAAATACATTTGGTTTGAAATCATTAACAAATTCGTTTTTATTGTAATTATTTTTAGTAATACAAACACACACACACAGAAGTACATATGTAGGTTCTTATTAATACAGATAGTTGTACAAATTGTTGGGTTTTTGAAGTTGCGAAATAAATTTTGGCAAAAAACAACAAACAAGTTGTTATCTAATTGGAATGCCATAGAAGAATTAAAAGGATAAATAGAGCAATTTGTATTTAGCATTTAGTCGTTTATCGAAAAAAACCCATGAACAAATAGCAATATTTCAATACGGCCAGGCCATCAGAACACCGCTAAATTGTACATAGAGAAAGTCAACTAAGCAAGGAACACAGTTGATCAAGAATTTTAGTTGTAAAATACCATATTTCTATACTTTGGCGACTGAAGAGGTGGACTGCTTAGGGGGAGTTCTTGATCGTATATGGGAATGCAATGGTATATAATTCCTATTTTTTTTTGAGATTATTGGGTTGCCTCAATTTAACTGATGTTTGATATCATTGGTACAGCAAAACTAAACTGTTTAATCGTGTCTGATCTATTTGGGATCGAGGGGTAAGGCTGGAAAGACTATAGTTTCGGATCTCGCTACTGATCTTCATCAATTCCCTTAGTTTTTTGTTGGGATATTCTCCTCAGAAGCTATTTTTTGCTTCTTTACAAAAAACCTTTCATACCCAAATGTCTCTTGTGTCCAGTGTTGCCAATTTAGCACTTTTAGTGCTAGATTTAGCACTTTTTAAACTCGTTTAGCACCAAAAAAATTGATCTAGCACCTAGCACTTTTTTTAGGATTTTTAATTTGTTCCAGGATTTTTTCAAAATTTTTAATATAACTTCAAAAAAATTGTCGTTTTTCGATTTTACATTGACACATTGAAGTTTTCGTATGTTTCACATGGTGGATTTGATTTTCCAATTTTTGTTTCCAGTGAGCAGAGCCATATAGTCGGATGGGGCTATCCATATAACACCCTACGTAACTACTAACAAGACTTAAAACTTCTGTGGGATATCCATTTCCTGGTGTTATAATAATACTACAATATCAGAATATAACAAGTATTATAAAAACCGATAACCTCCACCATAAGGATGACAATCAAAATATCTAAAATTAATGGGGGCCACTAGGAAAAAACTCATGTTATGATAGGAGGTCGAACATACCGAAAAATACGTGAGAAAAATATAAGTAATTCTCAAAACATCAAAAAGTGGAAATACCGTTATATGGGGCTATAATAAAACAGAGATCAATGTTGATATTTTTGGAAGTGAGATATAAAAGCTAATGAGAATACAAAATACCAAATTACAGCCAATTCGTTTGCAAAATCTGTCCAAAATTCTCAAATTATTAACTTTTGTCAATATTAATAAATTTTAGTGCGGAGATGTGGTGATACCTTTATGAGAACCCAAAATACAAAATTAGAGCCAATTTGATTGGGAAACGTGTCAAAAATTCCCATGTCGTGGGGTACCATATTAGCCAATTCGGCGGGAAAACGTGTCCAAAATGCCTTGAATGGCGAATACCGGGGGTACCGTTATATGGAGGGTGCCCTGAAACTTGGGTCAATATTAATAATTTTTGCTACGGATATTCAATGAGAACCCAAAATACATACCAAATTACAGCCAGTTCGATTGGAAAATGTATTCAAAATACCGAATACCGACCGTGTTGAAATCACGATCTCTATCGTGATTTCAACAGACGGACATCCGTAAATCGACATAGACTTTTATTCTCGGCAAACAATGCCATACATTCCCCACTAATATGACTTGCTCATACATTCCTCCCTCATCGCAACTTGATATTTATAATCAGCATTTGTTAGCAATAAACTCAATCACTAACAAAATGAATGACTCTGACAAAATATTAGTTCTCGGCGATTTTAATCTGCCGTCCGTAAAGTGGCTTTCATTGCCAGATTCTGAGGCTCTAACACCTTTGACATCTGATGCAAATGTAAACTTATATACCTTTGAAATTGTAAATCGTTTTAGCGACATAAATCTTTATCAAATAAATAGCGTATCAAATTGTTATGATCGAATTCTAGATCTAGCATTTGTGAATTATACGCAATATTTTGAAATTATTAGAATACCTCCAGTATGTACTCCCGAAGATAACTACCATCCTACATTATGCATATCCATGATGCATAATAATTTAGCTACCAACAATTCTTTAATATCATTTAAATCTGTTCCTAATTATAATAAAACTGACTTCCGAAAGCTAAACGCACTTATCTCAAACGTAAATTGGAGCACATTATAAAG
>NW_026881837.1:0-3629 GCF_032173495.1 Musca vetustissima
GTTATGTTGTGTGCCTCCTTCTTCGTTCAACATTTTCGTATTGCTGGAGCTATATAAAAATGTGAGCCGTTTCTCGAAACTTGGCAGACATCATTCCATGCTCAATTCAGTACGTTATGCCAAATTTCGTGCAAATCGCAAGATATATGTGGACTTTGGTGCACCATTTATATGAAATCGGACGAAACTATATATGGGGGCTATATCTAAATCTGGACCGATTTTCTCGAAACTTGGCAGACATCACTAGGCTTAATTCAAAACATTGTGCCAAATATCGTGTAAATCGAATAATATATAGGGACTTTGGTGCACCATTTAAATTAAATCGGACGAAAACGTATATGGGAGCTATATATAAATCTGAACCGATTTTCACGAAACTTAGCACACATCATTCTAGACCTATGTGATTAGGCTGTACCGAATTTCGTGCAATTCGAATGATATATAGGGACCGTTTACATTAAATCGGTTATATATATATATGTATATGGGAGCTATATCTAGAATATTGACCCGATTTTTCCCAATTTCAATAGGGTTCATCCTTGGGCCGAATAAACGACCTATGCCAAATTTCATCCAATTCGGATCATAAATGCGACCTGTACTTTGTTTACAATTTAACATCGACGGACGCAGCCTCTACTAAAGTTACGGACGGACATGCATAAATCGATTTAGAAAGTGATTCTATGCATATTCTCAAAAGGAACCATGTGTCTTTCTCGTTTCCTTTTGCCTGTTACAAACATATGCACAAAGACATAATACCCTGTACCACAGTGTGGTGAAGGGTATAAATAATGCGCTTCTTTCAATTTCAAAGCTCTGTGTTCAATGTTCCGATTAAGTAAAAATGGGGTCCCAGGTGAATATACGCCCACACAAACTTGTTTATTTTTAGCACTTTGTAATTTTTTTTGCACTTTCTAGCATTTTTTAAACAAAATCTAGCATTTTTTTATCAACAAAGTTTTGACAACACTGGTCAAAACTGGTTGTGAGCGTAGCAGTATAGAAATATTAGCCAAATCTTTTCAAATTATTAACCTTAGAAAACAATATAAAATTAGCATTGGCAATTTGTGTGAAGACTCAGGTGAGATCGATTAGTAACCTCAGTGAAAAACAGGAAGATTAGCCAATATTGCAAACGCCTATTGCCTGCTATTGAACATTTCTAAAATTATACGTTAATAACTTTAGTAGAGGCTGCGAAGAGCAATGAGTCCAGCTAGTTTTTTATTAAATATAATTCAGAATTTTGTTCTTTAAAATGTCTTTATGAAATAAATGTACAGCTTTTGAAATTATTTTATTTCCAATATTTTCCATTAGTGGTGTTTTCTAATTAAGCTTTTCATTAATTTATATTAAAAACCAGTAACAAAAGTAGTAAAGTCGGACGGGGCCGACTATACGATACCCTTCACCACTTTGGGTATATTTAACGATGAATCCTAACAGACGTCGAATTTTTAAAGGACCAGTAAACATTTTAAAGGACCAGTAAAATGAAATTTGATCCATAAACATGTCATTCTGCAACCGATACTAAAAGCTATATCTAAATCTGAACCGATTTCAGGAAACTTAACACACATCATTCTAGACATAATTCAGTACACTATGCCAAATTTCGTGCAAATCAAAAGATATTAAGGGACTTTGGTGCACCGTTTACATTAAATCGGAAGAAAATATATATGTGAGCTATATCTAAGTCTGAACCGATTTTCAGGAAACTTAACACACGGCATTCTAGATCTTGTTCATTACGCTGTGCCAAATTTCGTGGAAACTTAACACACATCATTCTAGACCTAATTAATTTCGCTGTGCCAAATGTCGCTCAAATCGAAAGATATATAGGGGCTTTGGTGCACCATTTACATTATATCGGACAAAAATATATATGGGAGCTATACCTAAATCTGAACCAATTTCAATAGGGTTCGTCCTTGGGCCAAATAAGTGACCTATGCCAAATTTCATCCAAATCGGACAATAAATGCGACCTGTACTTTGTTCACAAAAATACATGGACGGGCGGACGGACGAATATGCGTAAATCGACTCAGAAAATGATTCTATGCATATTCTCAAAAGAAACCATGTGTGTATCTCGTTTCCTTTTGCCTGTTACATACATATGCATAAAGACATAATACCCTATACCACAGTGTGGTGAAGGGTATACAAATATAGTAAATTGTCTACCCGAAAGTTCCGGGAAAATGCCAAATACATACCAAAAATACATATTTTGTAGTCAACCAAAACATCAGGGACAATAAGAAAACAAACTTGTCAACAGATGCAATAGCAACTTTTATATAATTTTTTTCTATTATCTTGTAGTTGTTGTTGTGGAAAATAATTTTTGTAAAATTTCAGTTATGTCCTTCATTACTCACAAATTGTTATTTGTCGGATAAACTTTGCAAAAATATACCAAGTGCTATCGTTGGCGAGAGAAGTGTTGCTGTGTTAAAGTTATAACTGACAATTTTTATAAAATGGAGAATAGTATTTTCAAAATAACCGGAGTTATAATATAGAAAAAGAGAATAATAGTCATCCCGTAAGATAAGCTATGTAAGAAACGTATATAATTATTTGTCTCGCATGAACTAAAATCGGTAAAGGCAGTAAGAAAATAATTATACATCAAGGATCACAATTGTAATAATAGAAACTATGATGTGATCGAAAACAACTATTCTATCACTTTTTTGCATATCGAAAACGTAATATGACAACAAATCCTGTTAAATAGATATATCCTGAGCTTAATCTCTCCGTTTATTTCTTAGCCATATTAAATATATCTCCCTTCGCTATTTTGAAGTTATTTCATCCATACTATTAGCTTTAAGTACATATGACATTTATTTCATGAGCTCACTTTATCCTATCTTAAAAAAGACAACAGCAAACGGCGCTCAATACACATGAGACATTGTATTATATCTATATATATAAAAGAGCTTAGTGTTAAGTGAGTGAGTGAGTGAGTGACTGACTGACAGATCATCGCCCAGACGAAACGGCTAAAGCTAGAAGCTTGAAATTTTGAGTGTGGGTTGGTGTTGGTGTGTAGGCGTGAGATAAGGCTGGGTTTTTGGAAATTCGAACTAGAAGGGTACGAAAAGTACTAAAATGTACCAAATATGGTACCCTTTGTATTAGGCGAACGGGAAGAGCTAGAATTCTGAAATTTGGAATATGGGTCACTGATGTAAAGTTAGGAAGATGTACAAAAGCGTTTTTGGAAATTCGTACTAGAACGGTACGAAAAGTACTAAAATGTACTAAATGTGATACCATTTGTATTTGGCGAACCGGTAGAGCTAGAACTCTGAAATTTGGATTGGTGGTCGCTGAGTGTAGGATAGATGTACCAACAGGTTTTTGGAAATTCGAACTATAAATATCCGAAAAGTACTAAAATGTACTTAATTTTGTACAATTTCGTAGCATGTGAATTGATAGAGCTAAAAACTTGAAATTTGGAATGCGAATTAGGGATGAGATGTAGAGTCCATTTAAGGAGATGGTTTTGGAAGCGTGTACTCATGCGTACGAAAAGTACTATATGGTACTATATTTGGTACAAGTTT
>NW_026881838.1:0-36584 GCF_032173495.1 Musca vetustissima
AGGGCGCTACGCGCAGCCTGACACTTAATGCTTAGGCCCAAAGGCTTGAAGTACAGCGTTGCGTTCAGAGCTGCTTGTGGTGTACTCCTTCTGGCTCCTGTAACTAAAATTGCGGCGGCTCTTTGTACCTTGTCTAATTTACTAGATGTCGACTTGAGGCTCAGACAGTTCCACCAAACAAGAGAGCCATAGGACAAGATGGGCTTCACCACAGTGTTATACAACCAGTGTATAGTCAATGGTTAAGCCCCCCGCTTTTCCCAATAGAGTTCTTGCATGCGTAGAGTGCAATCATTCCTCTCTTCGCCCGCTCCTCAACGTTCCTTTTCCATCGTAGTTGACAGTCCAGGATTGTGCCGAGGTACTTTGCTTCGGGAGATAGGTGAAGTTGCACCCCATCCAATGTTGGTGGAACAAAAACGGCGAGCTTACGCTTCCTAGTAAACATTACCAGTTCCGTCTTCGTTGGATTTACACCAAGACCATTTGCCTTGGCCCAGATCACCCTGTACTCTCAAAACATTTGTCCTAATTTGAGGTGTGATTTTCAGATTTTTAAAATTCCATCTCATCCATTCCATCTCAACTATATGCAAATAGTACCAAATTTAGTACCATTTTGTACTTTTTATAAAAATAAGTACGAAATTCTTAAACCATTTCCATACATCAACATCACTTCCCTACCTGTATTCCATATAAAATTTCAAGGTTTTAGCTTTATATGTTCAATAGTACTTTTAGTACACTTATCGAATTTCCAAAAACCCTTTTGTACAGCTTTCTAACTTTCCTTCAGTGACCCACATTTCAAATTACAGAATTCTAGCTCTTCGCGTTCGCCTAATACAGAGGGTACCATATTTGGTACATTTTAATACATTTCGTACCCTTCTTGTTCGAATTTCCAAAAACCCAGCCTTATCTCACGCCTACTCACCAACAACAACCCACACTCAATATTTCAAGCTTCTAGGTTCAGTCGTTTTGTTTGGCGATGTTCTGTCAGTCAGTCACTCACTCACTTAACACTAACGCTATTTCTTTTAAAATCCAAGCCTATTGTTTATAATTTTTTTTAATCCCAGCTTTCAATTTATTTAAAAAGTATTTCTTTTTCCAAAATCTTATTTTTTTTTTTTTTAAATCACGCCTTTTATTAAAAAGTTTCGTTCAGTTCATTTTGGTGAATCAAAAAGTTCATCAGCTGATATATTCACTTTTTGCATGCCTCTATCAAACAGATTCGTAAACAAACGGGGGATAACGTTGTCTCCCAACAGTTGATTTCATTTGGAACGTTTTTAATTTTGATAGGTCCACAAAAAAAACGTATGACGTGTAGGTAAAGTGGTGTTGTTGTTTTCGATTCAAGTACACCGACTTCAATTGCGCACAACTGACAGAGCTCTACTGGAAAATAAAATATGTTTTAATAACATAACATAAAAAGGAAATATAAATAATAAACAATTAGTGGAAAGCCAAGAACAAAACATATCATTTGCCCAGCTGTTTGCAGAAGAAGAACAAGACAATGAAAATACCGGAGAAAAGCCGCTTTCTAATTTATGCCTTGGGAATATTCTTTTGCTATTTCCTCTATGGCATTGTCCAAGAGAAAATAACGCGTGGACGTTATGGCCAACAGGCCAATGAAGATGGCACGGTGGGTGAAAAGTTCACCTATGCCTTGGCTCTGGTGTGGGTGCAGTGTTTATGTAATTTTATTTTTGCCAAGGGTAAGTTAAAGCAGGAGAGATTCCATTCGGGATACTAACGAAATTTCTTCTTTTTTGTCTTTCAGGCATGCTGACGGTCAAACCACAAAAGGAAGACACCACTCCCCGGAGTTATTATGCCATCAGTGCATTGACATACCTTTTGGCCATGGTTTCCTCAAATATGGCATTGCGTTGGGTACCCTATCCTACACAGGTTGTGGGTAAATCTGCTAAGCCCATACCCGTAATGATATTGGGTGTATTGATTGGACGTAAATCCTATAGCTGGATACGTTATATATGTGTACTGACCATTGTTGTGGGGGTGGTGTTGTTCATGTACAAGGAGAGTAAGGCCCCAGCTGTGGCGGCCACTGACAAAACTGGATTGGGTGAATTGCTGCTCATACTCAGTTTGTCTATGGACGGTTTAACGGGTGCCGTACAAGAACGTATGCGTTCCTCAAGTGCCCCTTCTGGGCAGCAAATGATGTTTGCCATGAACTTTTGGAGTACTCTGATGTTGGGCTTTGCCATGATTGTGACAGGTATGTAGAACAACTTCTCAAATAATTGAAAATAATTTAAAACAAATTCTCTTCTTTTTTAGGTGAAGGCAAAGAATTCATACATTTCGCCAGCCGCCACCCTGAGTTGTGGGGCCATATGGCCATGTTGGCACTGTGTGGTGCCTTGGGTCAACTATTCATTTTCCTAATGGTTTCTGGTTTTGGCCCGTTGGCATGTTCTGTTGTCACCACCACCCGTAAATTCTTTACCGTACTCTGTTCTGTGGTGTTGTTTGGTAATGTCTTATTGCCACGTCAATGGTTTGGCGCTGTTCTGGTATTTGCCGGCCTCTTTGCCGATATGTTCTATGGTAAGAAACCTCCAGCATCAAATAAGAAACCCCTTCCAAAAGACACCGAGGAA
Organism: Musca vetustissima; assembly: GCF_032173495.1. Lineage (NCBI taxonomy): Eukaryota > Metazoa > Arthropoda > Insecta > Diptera > Muscidae > Musca > Musca vetustissima. The sequence continues at coordinate 2,658 of NW_026881838.1, forward strand.
AAGAAGAAGTTAATATCATAGAATTAGTTTCGTCATGCGGAGGTTGCTATTGACAAGTCTGAGGATGCATATTAATGTAATTGATTTTTTTTCTACTACTACTTTAAAATACACACAAACAAATTTCCATAACTAAGATTTTTTTTGATATTTATATATAATATTTTATATAGACCAAATTATAAAAAATAGTGTATATTTTGTTGTTTTGTTGATATTTTTATTCAACATTTTTGTATAATTTAAAGTTATTTTGTATAAATTTGATTTTAAGTAAGAACAACAAACAGACAAAACAAAAAGCTATGAATTTAAGAACAACAAAAACTATATATACAAATTAAAATGTATTTTATTAGATAAGTAATACAAAAAAAAAAGAAGAAAAACAAATTAATCATTTCTAGTAAATTCATTTGTGTCATAGAATATGATTTCAAGTGGTTTATAGAGCCGTGGATTTATTAAAAATATTTCTTCATCCACTGTGGCGTGAATTTTTTAAACGTATATTTTTTCATTAACAGAGGATTATATTTTTAAAGGAATATTTGGTCCTCCACCAGAGGCGTGCATTAAAAAAATATTTTTACCGTCAACGGAGGCGTGGATTTTTTAAGAGAATATTTTTACCATCAATAGAGGAATAGATTTTTTAAGCATCAACAGAGGCCGGCATTAACGAATATTTTTCCAATATTTCCATTAACAGAGGACTTTATTTTTAAACGAATATTGTTTCATCAACAGAGGCGCGATTTTTTAAACAAATATTTTTCAAGCATTAACAGAATCCTGGATTTTTTTACAAATATTTTTTCCATCAACAGGGCGTGAATTCAAAAAAGAGGACCCTTATATGGGGATTTTTGGGGATAAAAAAGTTATTAACAAACTAAACAATCAATTGCATAATGTTTTTGCCACGTAAATTCTGTTCTCAAATCCATAGGATTATATTTGACGTATACGCTATAAAATTGACATTTTATATCGAGTGAATTTCGTAAATCTATATGCACTTTAATATCATTTAAATAATCACAATTTGTGGGATCTCTTATACGGAGCCTATACATAATAAATGTACCGATATTTATAACGTATGGCAGAAGGATTTTCCATCTAATAAGAATCCAAAATATCAAAATAAGGCAAATTCTATTAAGAAACCGTTCTGAAGCCCCTATAATACCAAACTTAGGGACGCACGCTTATATATACCAAAACATGGACCGATATATGATATGGATACCATTTACATGCATGTGCAAAAATCTCTATCGTAACAGTCAGAAAGGCCGATATACCTAAATCAACATAAAAGTTATTCTAATTATATATTTTATATAATATACCTTATTGGGTCTCCGATGAATATTTCGATGCTTTGCAAATTGAATGACAGTTTTAATATAAACTCCAGCCATTGAAAAAATACTTTATAGAAATTAACGACTGAAGGTCTTTAAATTCTTGAAAAATATCTGCTAGCTGATCTTTTTGGTCCTTCAAACCCTATTTTTTTTTTAAATAACGCCTGTTGGTCTTCCTGCCCCTTATAGAAATTTTCGTTAAAACTTTCACAAATTTCCACAACAATATTAACATTCTGGCAAAAATTCGTTAAATAAAGATAAACATGACTGGTCACGGGTACTCACCGAATACAGTTATGCTGAATTTATTTGATATTTTAAATATGAAACTTAAATATTTAACAAACAAATGAAAACAATTCTTTCCCCATTTTGGCGCTGTTGTTAATGTAAAAGTGCTGCCAAGTTAATACCATGACAAACGTTAAATTGAGCGCAAAGAGACACCAAATTAAAAGCGTTCCACTGAAAGACAGCTTACACAACGTTTACATTATACGTGCTGTAGAAAAAATATTGCTCTATGGAGAGAATTCCTTGCAAAATGGGCTCAGATATTCTGTGTGACCATTTTAAAAAACATTTTATTTTTAAAGAAAAATTAAATTAAAAAAAATTTATGAAATTGAAGTGAATTTTTCTAGAACACTGCCATGGATTTTTGTGAAGGGCTCTTCAGGAATTTGAAGGTGAGGATTTTCAAAGAATCTAATACGACATTTACATTAGAACTTTTTACCGGGTTAACCTACTTTATGAGGATTTATTTGGCATATATTCAAAGGAAATGAAAATTTAAACCCACTGGGTTAACCAAATCCGGTTAAATGTAAACGACCTTTAAAGAACCTAAAAAAACATTTTTATGTCTTGAACGGCATATACATTAGAACTTTTTACCGGGTTAACCTACATTATGAGGATTTATTTGACATATAAGCAAAGGAATCGACAATTGAAACCCACTGGGTTAACAAAACCCGGTTAAATGTAATGGTACTATTGGTCTCTAGAAATAATTTAAGAATAATTTAAACACATTCTTAAAAATATTTGACATATTGCCCATTTTAATATGTATTTGTAAGAATATTTTTAGGCGTGTATTTTTAAGAATATTTTCTCCAGAATGTTAAGACATCTAGGCGTGGACGTTAATGCATAATTGTGATAAAATTCTCCAGCTCGTGAATACACCACAAAAGTTATTAATTGAGAATATAAGAGGACATTCAACTGATTTTTTAGAATGTTTCCGTTGGAACAAAATGAAAAAATCGCTTTTGCAAACATAAATTTACTGTGAAAATTTTCATTTTGAGGATGGCCGGGCCCCTGTGCTGGTAGCTGGGACGACTGAACCCTCAGCACACCCCAAGGGTAAACTGAGCACTGAGACTTCTCTGACACCAGCATCCACGAAGACGGGGGGTAAGGGACTGTCGAAGTCAGTCCGAAGGAGAGCCCGCAAAAAGGCCTCCAAGAAGGCTGACAAGATACAACCTCCCTCTGGAAACCCACTCTTTGCCGAAGTGTCAAAACCGACATCCAAGGTTGTGACAATTGGGCAGCTGTTGGTGGATGCTCCAAAGGCATCGAGCGCGAAGCAGGTGCCAGTGTCGGGTGTGCCTATCTTTGCATCAATTGTGACCCCTTGAGCCGAATCTCGATCACCACCTACAGCCGTGAAGAGAATGAGGTCCTCGGACAAACAGTCGTCAGTTTCACATAGTCGGTAGTGTAGCAACTCTGCTGCTCCACAAGAGGGAGCTAGTCGACAGTCGGCCGACAAAGCTGATCGACGGAACCTACGGTTTGGCCAGATCACCTTATACAAAGGCGTCAAGATTGTTAATTATCCAACTAAGGAGTCTGCGGACTTCCTTAAGAAGACTACAGACAGCTACTTTCTACTACTTTCGGAATGTTGGCTTCGTCGGATGATCATGTATCTAAGATCGAACGTGTTTGATTTATCTGATAACTTTCAACTACGAAAAATAGTATTCAACTCGCCGCTCACTGAACCTTTAAGCCTCTTTTTGGCCTACCATATTAAAATTGGTCGCCACATCATTAAATAAGAACTTTCCAGATCAATCTCATGGTTTCCAAGAATCCAAAAAGATGGGAAGCTATTTTATATGCCTTAAGTCCCAAGCCCCTTTAAGAAAAATGATGAGTGTTTCGCTGGGATTATCCAATTCCAAAGAACATGATGAGAAAATGACAATCCTATTTTTTTACAATAACAACAGGCATTTCTAATTTTTCTATTGTAAAAAGTTGCGTATGCGTCGTTTTTAAACACCTGTTTTTACAGGAAGGAGTTGCCAGATCGTAACAAAATTTAACATGTGTTCATAACAGAGATGGAAGTTTCCAAAACTCTTAACCGTTTTCTGTTTATATCGCGCTTTTTGTGCTAGGCTAAGAATTTTCCGAACTGCCCTCGTACCCATAAATATAAATTGTAACGCCCATATTTATATCTTGAGAACAAATGTGCAGCTTTAGAAAGCATACATTGTTTAATTTGCTCAAAATATAAAAATTGACATACACAAAATTTTAGGGCTTTTTCATATTTTTTGAAAATATTCAATTTCTCAAACGAGACACCTTCCAAAAATATGCCAATCGTCCTTCATGATTTATGTACTTTTTAATTTGTTTCACTGTTATTAAATGAAAAGTACATAACAAATAATGTTTTGTAATAAAACACATATGAGTCCATTGCCTAAATTATTCATTGTTTTCATCCATAAATTAACTTTAAATCATAATTTAAAACGACAACCGTTTATTACCCATAATGTAAATTCAAATGAAAATTTGGCGCCATCATGAAGTGCTGCCAAGTCTCTTTTTTTCTACACAACACTACTCATTCAGCCATCCCTGCATTTGTTGTGAATTTTGTTGGGTGGTAAAGAGAGAGCGCGCTCACTCTCTCCGCCACACACACACACATACGTACAAATAATGGCAAACTGACAAGAAGAACATTTCTTTGCTGCCTTTTTTCTCATTCGTCCAATATGAATGAAATTCTGACTGACTGAATTCCAATTGCAAGAAGTCAGTCGTCGTGAGTTTATTGTCGTCTACTACGGTTGCCGTCGACGTTGTGCCGTTTGTAACTGCTCCCTATTACAAGTATTTTGGCAGAGTGTCTTATAAAATCATTGAAAAAAAGTGGAAAAATTATCCTTGCAAATTGAATTAAAAGAAAAATTGAAAAGAAAATCGCAAAAGGAAATAGAGAAAAATTGAAATCGAAAAAATAAATTGTGTCTGAAAAAAATTGTGTAAGGCTTTGCTGCCTGTGAAGTGTTTTATTCTAAAAAAAAGTGTTATATGTGTGAGTGTGTGTGTGTGCATCGTTGATGTAAAATAGAGCAAAGGATACAGTTGTCGAAAAGTAGTAGTTGTCTATTGTGGCAGAAGAAATTAAAAGAATTAAAAAAAGGAAATTTAATAGCGGGTGCCAAAAGCCGCCGTCACGTAATAATAAAAAAGAAGGAATTAAATTTCGGTGGTTTATTTTGTGATTGAATAAAAAAATCTTAAAATATTGTTTTGTGTCCAAGTTATAAGGAAAATAAAAAAATGTATTTTTAAATACAAATTTCATTTCTTGTTGTTGTTGTGCAAAAATAAAATTTCTGTTGTGTCCATTTGGCCAGCAGAATACCTCTCACCAAACAAAAAGAAGCAAAATTGACAGATAAAAGTGCCAGTGCAAAAATAAAATTAAACGTCTTGTTTTGGTTATTTTGTGAAATTCCCTTTCGCCACATTACGCTCTTCTCGGCTCGGCTGCCATAAAACAGCAAAAAGGCAACAAAACAAGTGCCCAATATAACAAAGAGAGTCAAATCACAAAGAGAGAGTGTCTGTGTTTATTTTCTTTGCAAACAAAACAAGTTCAAACAGAAACCTTTATTTTTAAGTTAAGGTAAAATGAATTTGCATTATTTCATAATTATTAAAATTAGTATATAATATTTAAAGTGTCTTGTTCTTGTTGTATTGTGTCATGTTTTGCTCACCCACCACCCTCATCCTTTTTATTTCAAACAAACAACAACACAGTTATAGCGGGCTCTTGCTCTTTTACATTTGCTCCCTTGTTGTGCTCTCTCTCTCTCGCTGTCTCGCGCGCTCAGTGCCATGTAACTGCAATGCTGTTACTGCAGTGGTAGTGTGTGTGCGTTCTTTATTGTTTTTCCCCAAATCAGCTGTTTTGTGTTGTTATTCCAATTGGATTTGAACATGAATATGTTTGACTGACAAACAATTGGTTAATTGAATTGCATATTTCTCCCCATCAAAATTAAATCATAAATAATATTTTTTGTGCAAAATTTATTGGAGGTGGAATTAGATGCTTAACATGGACTTTATCTTCCATTGTATTTTTTTTTTTTTTTTGAAATAACGGTTGCCTGGCTGGTCAAGTTGTCTTATCGCAGTTGTGTTGTTATTATTTTATATTATTGTTATTGGGTCATAAATTCGAATGTCAATTGTAAAAGAGAGTGCCTGTCTGCTTGCCAGAGTGCATATAATTGTGTGTGTGTGTGGGAGATAGAGAGAATGACTGTTGGGTTTTGTGTTCATGTGAGCTGCCCCAATGTGTGTTTGATATGCGCCAACCCCAAACAAATGCCGGTTACATTTTAATATTTATTTTTTTGAAATTAGTTTTGCCTAAAAATAGGTTGCCTTGTGGTGGATACTATGAAATATATTGTGGTTGTTGTTTTTTTGCAAATAAGTAATAAAAAAGAAGAGGAACAACAAAATAGAGTCTATGTCATAGACTATGCAAGTAAATTGGAACTATGATGCAATCGTATTTTTTAGGGAGGGTATTTTGAAATATGTGACTCATACTCAGTATCTAGAATGCAAAAAACTTAAACACAAAAAAAGGATTTAAAAAATATTTTATTTTTTTCAAATTAAAATAGATATAAACCAGTGAGCGGAGCAGTATAGTCGGACGGGGCCGACCATACGATACCCTACACAACTACCACGAACTCTAACTTTCTGAGGATGTTTATTCCGAGTTTGAGTAATATTTCGTGATATTGGCCCCCTCTTGTCCGATTAGAGGTCAACAACACCTCTTCCTTACTTTTTTCGAATATTCAGTACAGTCCTTCTAATTACTTGTCCAGATTACCTTCACGGTGGGTTGTGTTGTGAAATTCGGATTATACTCTACTCGAAAACACACAAAAAATTATGTTTTCGGTCCATTTCATCCCAAAATTTTAATCTGATCATCACCGAAAATTGTAGGCGTTGTTCTTGACCATAACTGGAACTTCATGAAAAATTTCAAAGCCATCAGCGCTATATTTCTCCTCTAATGTGGTAATGGGTTACTAAATAATATCTGAATACGTAAGCACCTGTAAATATTTGACTGTAACTCCCACATCTGAGTAGATACATCACTATATTTGGTATCAATTTAAAGGCCAACCACTCCTCTTGGATATGCTATCAACTCCTGGGGTCTACATCCTCCAGGAGTAAATATATATGCCATAGAATACAAATTTTGTCATTTTTCACACAAAAGTCAGGGTCCATTTGACCCGCTAAACATTGACCGATCTTTATCAAAATATGCATGCTTATTCTCTGGCCCGATCCCCTTCTCCATGCAAAAATTCGCGGTGTTTGGGCCATAATTGCGGCCTCTGGAGCGATCAGAAAAACCGACAAAAATTTAGTATTTGGTCCATTTCATCCCCTAAATATTAACCGATCTTTTCCAAAAACAATAGGGGTCTTCATTGGCCAGAACCCATCCTACATGCAAAATTTCGTGAAGATTGGTCCATAACTGTGGCCTGTATCGTGTTTACAAATTATAATGGACAGACGGACGGACGGACGGACGGAAACACATGTCTAGATCGACTCAGCTAGTCGAGATATGACGATCGGTATACTTAAAGGTGGGTCTAGGACCAATATTTCGCGGCGTTACAAACATTTGGGGCTGCACAAAGCTATAATACCCTGACAACATAGTTGTGTAGGGTATAAAAATATATTTCTTTTTCAAAAATACAAAAGGTGTGGATTTTTTTTTAAATATTTTTTCAAATATACACAAGTCGTGAATTTTTAAAAATATATTTTTCAAATATTTTTGGATTTAAAAAAAAAATATTTTTCTCAAAGATCCACAGGCGTGGATTTTTTAAACAAAATCTTTAAAAAATATTTTTTTCAAAGATCCACAGGCGTGGATGATAAACGAGGGATCTGTTCTAGGTTGACGCGGATATTGTCCGCGAAGTGAAAGCACGTCTGTATCTTTTGCTGTGCATTTACACACTAATTTATTTGAATAAAAAGTGATCCCGGTTTAACCAAATATTATCTCCTTATTACAAGAGACCCACAGCAAGACATTCACTATATTTATTTTTCGAAAACAATGTTCGCTACGTGAACATTTTGCAGACCAGATAATGCATATAAAATATGAGCGTTCTAAAAATACAAATTTAGATATAAAGAACTTAAATGCAGATTAAAGCAGCTAGGTCACCGGTCCATCCAGTTTCCACCGCCATTTTTCTAACCAGCTTCTTCTATTGCCACTCCACCTTTGTCGGCAGACTTCTTCTTCCAGTCTGAACCATTGACCATAGTCTCCGTCAGCTTCCCGGTCGTATGATTTCCAACTGGCTTGTCGGCATCTTTGGCTAATAGCATCATTCTCCAGGTTGTACCTCTTCTTCAGCTTCACACCGGCCACATCTTTCATTAACTGCTCGCTACGTTTCGCCGTCTTCTTCATCTTCCAGGGCAGCATATCCACAAACCCCTTCATTGCAGCAGTTTAGTCGTCGTTCGTCTTATTGGCGGTATCATCGGCAAGCTTCGTCATAGACACCATTTCCTTCTTATTCTGAAATTCGTCGTTGTCCGCGGACTTCATCTTCTCTGGCCAGAACATCCGTCTTCTTCATCTTCCAGGGCAGCATATCCACAAACCCCTTCATTGCACCAGTTTAGTCGTCGTTCGTCTTATTGGCGGTATCATCGGCAAGCTTCGTCATAGACACCATTTCCTTCTTGTTCTGAAATTCGTCGTTGTCCACGGACTTCATCTTCTCTGGCCAGAACATCCGTAACTAGAGGCTTCTGCTTACCACCACTATCATATTTTGTTCTGGATTCAGCGCCGTTTTCCGCCGGCTTCATCTTTCTACCAGCAAAAGAAGTACCCACTGGCGACGCACAGCTCACATCAAGTCTTTCTTTATGCAACTGTTCCTTGTTCGCCGGCTTTAATTTCTCAACCGGGCATTATTCCATAACCGGGTTTTCCACATCAGCCACGCCATCGATCTTTTCCATGGCCAACTCAACTGGAGCAAATTTTTGTAAAGTAGAAATATCAGCAAATGGGATACTACTTACCATTTGCCGCTCCTTATTGGCATTAGCGACCATTCGTCTGGTCACGTTCGGCCTCCGCTGCTCCTCGGGCCTTTTCCGAATGTGCCAAATCTTTAGACAGCTTCTTTATATGCACTCCACAAGATTTTGCAGTGTGGTTTGCTGCCATAATGGCTGCGGCATTGGCGACCACTTGATTGGCCAAATTATCTCGTTCGGTCTCTGTTGATCGGCGGTACTTCTCCGAAAGATCCAGTTCTTTCAAAAGATTCCTTTTCTCTTCTTCCCATGATTTTTCTGCTGCCTGGGCTTTCTCTGCAGCTGCCACAAATTCACGTTTAAGCTTGCGAACTTGATAGTCCAATTCGATGCATATATCTCTAGCCTCTCTATAATTGCTTGTGTCCTTTCTTTAAGGCAACCATTGTCGTCTTCCGATCTTTTTAGAGTAACTTCTTCCCTTGCCCGTAACTCCGCCACGTCAAGGCTTTTCGCCTTCAATGCTCTTTGAAGGCTGCCCATTTTTTCTTGGGCTGGCCTAAAACATCCTGCCATATTGGCCTTCTTTTCCAATATCTCCATTCACCGATACCGCACCATCGGATCGCCTTTCACTTCATAGGGTGCTTCCTTAACCAACATTTCTATAAAGTCATATATAGACTGTATTTCTCGCATATTCACAGTCGTATCCCTATCATTGATAGCCTCTGCGCACATGTCAATATTAGTTATTAGATTGTTTATCTCCAACTGAAGTTGGGTCGGGGCCGAGGCTCTGCCTAGCTTATCTTCTAGGGTAAGGGACTCCATTTCCTCCTTCATTTCATCTGCAGCCGCCACGCTCAGAATCGAAGCTTCACTGGCTAAATGTCTCGCCGTCATTGCCTACTTCTTTGCTGCAGTTTCCTTTTGACTCAGCATTTTATTTCTCATTTCTTCTTTTTTTTGCCTATGTGGATTTTCCACCAAGCTGACAGAATTTCCTTGACCTTTAAGGCGAATTCTTCAGCATATCTTCAATGATCCCTGTTTAGCGTAATATTCTCTCATTTACACAAGATACCCACAGCAAGATATTCACTATCATTATTAATCGAAAACCATGTTCGCTACATGAACACACGAGATTTGACCTGCTCATGTCGATCATTGAAAATCCGATGATATTGACATGAGGACTGTACTTTTTTGCTCTGTAAAAAAAAAAATTCACGTCTATAACCGGGAAGTGCCTCTTTTAAAAATGTTCCTTTGTTAAGTGCTGTCATCAAAACACGGCGCCTATCTTAGCACGTAGTCTTATGTCAAACGTCTTATCATCAATTATTATTGAAAACAATTATATTCTCTTTCCTGCATTTTGAAAATAACCACTTCATTACCTCTTTATCATGGCCAGTAAACTGACCTGAGATACCATGTGATACCCTACTACCTCCCCAGCAGCTTCTAGACACAATCATATATAGTATATATGACATATTTTGAAATATAGAATTAACACATTTTTTCATTATCTCTAACTATAAATTTTCAATTTCCAAATTACACCTCACCCTCCCAAAAAAACAAAAATCTGACCATTAATTACTACGTCGTTACAGATAATTTTATTGTTTATGGGTTCTGATTGTTTTTTTTTCTGTTCAACTATTACTATTTGGCGTTCAATTTTTGTTGTTGTTGTATTTTTATTATTTATTGTTTAGCTGTGAGTTAAATTATTTGATATGAAATCCGCACCAACTGTGTTTGCGTAAAAAAAGTACTTTTCTGTTTTTTTGAATTGTTTATTGTGGCAATATTTGAAGTCAAAAAAAAAAGAAAAAAAATTAAAATGTGCTAAATTGAAATTGTTTTATTTAGTCATTCACTACCGGCACTATCTTTCTCGGTACACGGTACACTCACTCACTTGGTTGCTTCCACTGAAAACTAAATTTGGGGGAGAGAAAATCGATCTTATCGTTTGAACAGTGGTTTTGTTGGTACGAAAAGTTTCAACAAAGTTTTAAAATGGGATTTTTTAAATCCTCTTCAGAACAGTAGTGGATAGTTTTTTCGCCAATAACCTTGGCAAAAATTCAAAGATCCAGAAGAGAATATATAACTATAATCATTTATAGTTTAAAGACCATATTTAGATCGATAGTCTTAATATTCTTGAGACCTTACTCAGGCTAATTACCCTGATTTGTTTTAAAGAAAATTTTCGGATTTTTAGCCATAGGCCTTGGACAGAAGTCAAAGACATTCTTTTTTCAATCACTGTATTTCATAAGACTTCCCTTAGGTCCGAAAAAATACGATTTTTTTTAGAAATTACTCTTTAGGTTAATAGTCATGGGATTTTAAAATAATTTTACAACACCAATATGAAGTCAACAATTTATAAAACCTTCAGGTTAATAACCGCTTATTATACCCTACACAACTATGTTGTCAGGATATTATAGCTTTGTGCAGCCCCAAGAGTTTGTAACGCCGCGAAATATTGGTCCTAGACCCATCGGTATACTTAAAGATCATATCTCGACTAGCTGAGTCGATCTAGACATGTGTGTCCGTCCGTCCGTCCGTCTGTCCATTATAATTTGTAAACACGATACAGGCCACAGTTATGGACCAATCTTCACGAAATTTTGCATAAAGATCGGTTAATATTTAGGGGATGAAATGGACCAAAAACTTTATTTTTGTCTGATTTTCTGGTAGCTCTAGAGGTCGCAATTATGGTCCAACCATCGTGAAATTTTACATGGATAAGGGGATCGGTCCAAAGAGTAAGCATGGCTGTTTTGATGAAGATCGGTGAATATTTAGAGGGTCAAATGGACCCTGACTTTTGTGTGAAAAATTAGCAAATTTGTATTCTATAGCGTTTATATTTACTCCCGAAGGACATAGAGCCGAGAAGTTTATAGTAAATCCGAGAGGAATGGTTGACCTTTAAATTGATACCAATTGTATTGTTGTATGTACTCGGATGCTACACCTAAGTATTTACAGGTGCTTTCGTATTCAGATATTATTTAGCAAGTCATTACCACACTAGAGGGCGGAAATACAGCGCTGATCGCTTCGAAATTTTCCATGAGGTTCAAGTTATGGTCAAGGACAACGCCTATAATTTTCGGTGATGATCAGATAATCATTTTCGGATGAAGTGAACCAAAAACTTATATTTTTTTTCGAGTCGATCTATTGGCCACAATTGAAAGCCGAACATTAGTGAAGTTTTAGTGGTGAAGTTTTTAAATAGCTTTAAAGACCTCCTTCCGATTAAAAGTTTTGAGTTTTTCATCATTTTTAAAAATTCTCTTCTGATTAATATTCAGGATTTGATATTCAACATTTTTTAAAGATTTTTTTTTTCAGGTCAATGGTCTTGCAATTTCTAAAGGTGCTCTTCAGATCAATAATTAGACGTGGATTTTTAATGGCCATCTTGAGGTCAATAGCCATGATAATTTACATTGATTTGTTAAGGAGAATAATCGAAATTTTTGAAATAGCTTTTAAGGATCCCTTCGAGGGTAATATTCGTGACTCTTTATTTTTCAAGTTTAATAGGTTCGTCTGTTTTTTTTTTAATAAATTTTAAACGAATTTTCTATGATACGCTTCAGGTTATTAGTGGATTTTTAAGAGGTTTTTCAGATTTATAGTCGGTGCTTTTTATTAGTTGTTAAGTTAACAAATCAGACTAATCATTTTGGGGGTAAAGTCCATCTTGAGTGGATTTTTGAGCATCTCTTTAGTTCAATAGTTCATCGATAAATATGATTTTTTTTCAAAATTTTTATCTTCAGGTCAATCGTTGATTATTGTTTTAATATTTTTTACATCCAGTTCAGAAATGTTGGATTTTTTAATAATTTTGAAAGGTCCTCTTCAGGATAATATTCTGGAAAATTTTAAAACAAAATTTTAAGACACAATTCAGGAAAATGTTCTGGATTTTTATAAGAATTTTTACACACCCTCTTCAGGATTATAGTCGCATATTTTCTTCAGGAAAAATAGTGTGAATTTCTTAAAAAATATTTAAGGTCATCTTCAGATCCATAATTTGATTTTTATACCCTTAACCACAATGTGGTACAGTGTATTATGTCTTTGTGCATATGTTTGTAACAGGCAAAAGGAATCGAATAGATAGTTCCTTTTGAGAATAGGCATAGAATCACTTTTTGAGTCGATTTATGCATGTCCATCCGTCCGTCCATCTGTTGATGTTAAATTGTAAACCAAGTACAGGTCGCATTTATAATCCGATTTGAGTTTTTCAGTAGCAGCTTTCAAAGTATGGAAGTTTCTTTAATCGTACGTGCCATGCTATGTACATTTTTGCTTATAACTTTGGTTTGGATTGGCCGATGATTACCAAAATTGCAGTGAATTTAAATTAAGTATCTAAAAACGTAAAGAACTTTAAAGCATGCTAAGTCGACTTAGCATACTATAGTTCGGAGGCGTCGATATATTTTCGTCCGATTTAATGTAAATGGTGTACCAAAGTCCCTATATATCTTTCGATTTGCACGAAATTTAGTATAACCTACTGAAATAAGTCTAGAATGATGTGTGCTAATTTTTGTGAAAATCGGTTCAGATTTAGATATAGCTCCCATATATAGTTTCTCCCGATTTTAGGTACATGGTGCACCAAGCGAAGCGTATTGAATTAAGTCTATAATGACGTGTACTAAGTTTCGTGGAAATCGGATCAGATTTAGATATAGCTCCCATATATAGTTTTGCCTAATTTTAGGTAAATGGTGCACTAAAGTCCCTATATATCTTTCGATTTGGCATAGCGTACTGAGAGCACCAAAGTTTTTTAGGATACATACGTAGAATATACCCAAAGTAGTGAAGGGTATCATATAGTCCGACTTTACAACTTTCCTTACTGGTTTAAATTATTTTAAGTTTAGAAGTTTTTATAAGTTTTAAAGGTCAATAATTTAGTTTTTTTTTTCAGAAATTTTAAGGGCCTCTTTAGTGCAACAGTCATGGATTTTTTAAATAGTCCTTCGTCCGGGTCAACATTAATTGGATACCCTCTTAAATTTGAATTAGTTAAAGACGGTTTTCTGGTCAACAGTTGTGGATTTTTTGGAGAATTGTTTAGGTCAATAATTGTGAGTTTTTGAAGACCATCTTCTAGTCTTTAGGTCAACAATTTTGGTTTTTTAGACTCTTAGTTCAATTGATTTTTAATACCCTCATCTGCGCAGTAACTGTAATTCTTCAAAATAATTTTTAAAGTTTACATCCGGTCCATATTATGATTTATTTTTTAAGGTCAATAATTGTGTATTTTTTCAAATAATTCGAAGCGCCCTCTTTGGGCAAATAGTAATGGATTGTTGTAATCATTTTAAATGTTCTTTCATCGGGCCGATTCTTAATATTTTTTTAATTAGTTTTAAAGGTCTAATGATGTCAATAGTTGTGGGTTTTTAAGATCATCTTCAGTTCAACAATCTTGAATTTTCAAAGATCCTCAGGTCAATTTTTAAACAACATTTTTTAGGTCCACACTTTTCAGGTCAGTAATCATGGATGTTTGTAATCGTTTTAAATATCCCTTGAAGTCTGATATACCGCCATGTTTTTCAATTTGAGTTGAGGTTGTTAAATACCCCTTTCTGGTCAATAGTCGTAGATTTTTTGAACATGGCCTTGATTCCATTTATTTTAAAGAGATTAATTAATTTTTTTAAAGACCCTCAATTCAATTGATTGTTTTTTTTTTGTAATTTTTAAAAACCCTTACCTGATTAAAAGCCATGATTTTTAAACAAGTTTTTCTGGTCCTTATTCATGGATTTTTAAGGAGTTATGAAGACACTCTTTAGACAAATAGTAGTTGTTTTTTTTTTCAGGTCAAGAAATGTAGATTTTTTATATATATTTAAGGATCCTCTTCAGGATAACAGTCTTAGATTTTTAAGTAATTTTTCTTCGTGTCGTCACTCGAGGATTTTTTTTTACATATTTTAAAGGCTTTCTTCAGAAAATCGGTCAGATATTTTAAATACTTTCAAAATATCATCTTCAGGTCAATAGCATTGGTCCCATTCCAGGTCAATTGTCTTCTTAAGGTCAATTATATGGAGATTTTTACACATTTTTTAAATATTTTTCTCAGGTCAATAGCTGTACAATTAAATAATCTGAAGATATCCTCTTCTTTAGCTCAATAGTCGTTATTTTTTCAGAAAAGCCTCAATTGATTGATATCTTCGGGTTTCAATAAATTGTTAAAGCGTTATTCCGGAATAAATCTGGATTTTTTAGGGGAATATAAAATCCACTAGACTAGAGGTTACGGTCTGGTGGATTTTGAAATATTTTTTACGTCAACAGTTTCTCTTTTTTTATAATTTCCAAAGACGCTCTTCAGGTCAATAATTGTTGATTTTTAAAATAATTGCAAAGTGCCTGATGCAGATCAATGGCCCTGGCTTTAAAAAGACAAAGACATTACTCAGTGCGATAAAAAGATTTTATATAATATTTTAAGTATTCTTCTCAGGTTAATAGATGTATAATTAGTAACCATTCTAAAGACATCATCCTCATCAGTTCAATAGTCGTAATATTTATAACACGAAACTGGTCCATATTTTTTAATCCCTTTTTTAGAAACCGGATTACAAATCCTGCATTTTTTAAAGTCATGTTTATGGGTTTATTTAAATTTTAATATTTGAGAATTTGTAACAAAACGAACTGTCCAAATGTACCGCCCTGTACCGTCTCTGATATCTGCTAAATGTTTATTACAAAATTCCAACATTTTCTTCTCAATCCCCAAATTGACAAAGTCATTGTCTTCCACCAAACATTTCTAATTTCGCAAAAATGTATTGATTTTTCTATCAACGAAAAAATTCACTCACAAAACCAAAACAAACTAAAAAAAACGGAAAATTTTTCTAAACCTCAACCGTTAATGTCTTTATTAAATTTTCCGTCTGATTTTCGATTTGTTTTCTTTTTTTTTTTTTGTTTTTGACCAAAAGAGAAGGATATTTTTAGAATTAACTTTTGTGCTTTAGACGACGACGACAATAAAAACAACAACAATGACAACAAACGATTCTCATGTTGGCTGCCAAAAACATGTGACAGACAGATGACATCATGACGTTATTCGCTGCTGCTGCTGCTTCTTCTTCGCCTGACTTTGCTGGTGGTTGTTGTTATGGTGGTTTTTAGCGTCATTGTGACAATTGTATGACAACAACGGCGACAACAACAACATTAACACCCACCAAAAATTAGGGGGTGGATTCGAAATGGATTTTGCACAACCACCCTCCTTCTTCGAACACTCACGTCATCTGCATGCCAGGCCCGTAGTCTCATCGACATGAGCGCAACAGTGTGAACAAAGAATAAATAGAAAAGTAAAGATAAACGTAAAAAATTTTGGTGGCTGACAGATTGGCTAGCTTGAACGATTTTCCTGACTATATTGTTGTTGTTATTTTTCTCTCTCTCGGTACACTTTGTGTAAAAAATTTCGAAAAAAATAAACTTTGAATAAAAATAACTTTGCGGAATTTCTTTACGTTTCGGTTTGCCTACTTCTGAAAAAATGAATGCCAATGGGGTTTGTTGGCCTTTTGAGGGGGGGAATTGGGGGATTTTTTAATGGGCGATATAATTGAAAAAAATTTTATAAGTAAATAATGAAAAGTTTTCAAAGTTTTTTATGGTCTGCAGAGCAATAGTGGTACAACGTTTAAATTATATCTTTAGTTCAATAATTTTTAAAGGTCCTCTTTAGTTTAATCGTCGTTTTTTTTTTTTTTTTGAAACATTTTTGTAGATCCTCCTCAGTTCGACAGTCGAGGATTGAAATTGTTATCCAAGTCCAAGTGTAAAGTCCCTCGAAAATCGTTAAAACTCCCTCTTCAGGTCAATCATTTAAATATATTCTAAAGATTTTCACTGACCCTCTTCTGGTCAATATTCGTGATCCTTTACCTAATTTCAAAGACTTTCTTCAGATCAATTTAAGGTCAATAATCCTGGATTTTTTTAATAAATTTAAATAGTCATCGATTTTTTCTAATTTCCAATGTCCTCCCTCCTCAATTTGAGATAATTAAAATGTATAATTTTCTGGAAATTATAGGCCCCCACTAAGGACAGTAGCCGCGCGGAAATACCAGCTTTTGGTAAATATTTTTACTCGATTTTAAAAGCCTGGTCAATAGTAATTGATTTTTAAAAAAAATGTTCATACACCCCTTCAGCTCAAGAATCGTAATTGATTAAAAACACTTTTCAAATCCCTAATTAAAAAAAAAAAAAATCCAGAAGGTCCATTTTAGACCAAGAATATTGGATTTTCAGACCATCTGCAGGGGTATATTCCTGATTTTTTTAACTTATTTTAAATCCCATGTTTTTGAGCTTTTTGCAGCCCCAAGAGTTTGTAACGCAGCGAAATATTGGTCCTAGACCCACTTTTAAGTATACCGATCGTCACATCTCGACTAGGTGAGTCGACCTAGACATGTGTGTCCGTCCGTCTGTCCATTATAATTTGTAACCACAATACAGGCCACATATATGGACCAATTTTTACGAAATTTTGCATGTGGGATGAGTTCTGTCCAATGAAGACCCCTATGGGTCAAGATTAGTTAGGGGATGAAGTGGACCAAAAACTTTATTTTTGTCTGTTTTTTTTTCTGGTCGCTTCAGAGGCCGCAATTATGGCCCAAACATCGCCAGTTTTTACATGGAGAAGGGGATCTGGTCAATGAACAGGCATGCCTGTTTTGATAAAGATCGGTCAATATTTAGCGGGTCAAATGGAACCTGACTTTTGTGTGAAAAATTACAAAATTTGTTTTCCATAACGTATATATTTACCCCCGGAGGACTTAGACCCGAGAAATTATATGTATGTACTCGGATGTGGGAGTTACACTTAAATATTTACATGTGCTTACGTATTCATATATTATTTAGTAACCCATTACCAAACTAGAGGGTGGAAATATAGCGCTGATCGCTTTGAAATTTTCCATGAGGATCCAGGTATGGTCAAGGACAACGCCTATTATTTTTCGGTGATGATCAGATAATAATATTGGGATGAAGAGAAAACTTAATTTGTTGTGTCAATTCGAGTCGATCTATATGCCACAATTGAAAGCCGAAAATCACAACACAACCCACGGTAAAGGGAATCTGAACAAGTAATTAGAAGGGCTGTACTGAATATTAGTAGTATCTGTTTACCTCTATTCGGTGAAGAAAATTTGGCGAAATATTGCCCAAGTTCAAAACATAGAACCAAAAAAGTTGGATTTTCGTGGCAGTTGTGTAGGGCCCCGTCCGACTATACTGCTCCGCTCACTGGTTTTTAATATTTTCATTTTGTTTAATATTCAAAAGCGTTTTTGACTTTATAAAATTTTTTACAAAATAAAATCCATTTTTAAATTGTCTGTTCCAGTACTTTTTTAATAGTAAATCTAGTAAAAGGGAAACATTTCAAAATTGCTCTCAGAGTACAAAATAATTTGAAAGTTCGGGAACGCAAATCTAGTAAATATGTCAGAATTAGATGGCAATACTTCAAAATCAACATAACAGCCAATCAGAAGTAGGCATTCCTGTTTACCATTTTTACTCGACCAAATTTCTCGAGTAAAAAGTTTTCAAAGAGAACGTCATTTTGTTTTGTGCTCTCTTAAATTTGAGCCAATGTTTTACCAGTTTTGTGGGTTGAGGAACGGGTTTCGAGTAAAAAGTTGGAAAACATGTAAAATGAGTAGATTCTTCTAGGTTCTGGAACGCAACTAAAATGTTTCTTTAGGTTGATCAAGGCATTAATTAATTCGGATCTACAAAATACAAAAAAAATCGATAATGTCAATGCCTTTTAACTGAGAAAACAATTCCAAAACATTGAACCCCTCGGTCAGTCATTGCAGCATCTTGAACCATATTTTTTTTCTCCGCTTATCAATTTTATAAATATTACAGCAGCATTCGTGCAGGCTATCTGGCTGTCTGTCATTATTCATTGCAATAATAATTGGAACTTTGTCCCACCATTCCTTAATGAATTGGATGGCCCACAAACCATCAATGGTGATGATATTGATGCTGCTGAACAATCGAAATAATTCTTCAAATATACATACACACACGCGCCTTCATTTCGAGTGTGTATGGTCGAAGTGATGTTCCAAAAGTCCAGTCCATTCACACGGTCCCCTATATATGCATTTCGACCCCCCAAACACACACTCCTTTTCACCCTTCCATCAAAAAGTAGATTAATCAAAACAAAAAAAGAATAATAAACAAAACGGAATATGTGTGCAAGTTGTTGTTGTTGATATTGTCCGCATGTTTTTGTAAGGCTATCTATCTGTTCTGCTCATGACGGGTGATGGCGATCTAGCCACTCGTGTGATCATTTTGCAAAATTAAAAAAAAAACACACACATAAAACTGAAAATTAAATGTGAAAATTTTTCAATTGATGTTGTGAAAACTATTAAGCGCCAACAATGCGTCACACATTTCAATTGAAATTTGGAAAATGTATGAATAATAAAAACTAGCAGAACTTTTGTATGTGTCATTTGGTTAAATGGACGTCTGTATCACAAATTTCGTCATTTGGTCCTAACTAATTGAAACCTATGGAGATTGTTTTTTTTTTGAAAATTAATCTACGACTATCGACCTGTATAGAGCCTTAAAAGTCTTCAATTATTCAAACCGAACGCTTTGGTGCAGGCACATCCTCTTGTAGGGATGAAGAAGGAAACCATGGTGACAGATACAGACAGTGTGCTAAGGATCTGGAAGGAGCATTTTGAAAATTTTCTAGTATCAAAAAGTAGCGGTGAAGAGGATACCCCAAAATCAATAATAGATGACGGTGTAAAACGTATACCACCTAACCAAAATGAGGTCAGAATAGCAATCAATCGGCTGAAGAATAATTAAGCAGCAGATGCCGATGGGTTACAAGCCGAACAATTCAAGACTGGTGGTCAGATGCTGGCAAGGAGCATGTACCAACTTCTTAGTACAATTTGGCATGCCTAATGATTGGGCATGCATATAAAGTGCTATCCAGCGTGCCATACAAATGCGGCTTCACATCTGGCAAATCCACCATTGACCAGATTTTACTCTAACCAAATCCTGGAAAAAAACCATCGACACATTCCACCTATTCGTCGACTATAAAGCCGCATTCGGCAGCCCTATTCGTTCAGAGGTGTATAAAGCATATGCATTTGTTTGGTCACACAGACACAAAGTGTGCGAGAGTAACGTTCGCTCTCTCGACAAACTTCGTCTGCTACGATCAAAGTCGTAAAAACAAGCGACGCTGGCGCTTTCTGTGAGTGCACATGTGCGATCCAATGCCGACTGTTGGTATAAAGCCATGTCTGCGTTTGGCATTCCTGCAAAATTATTTCTGCTATGCAGGATAACTTTAAGTGGCCAAAGGTCAGCAGTTAAAGTCGGGAAGGACCTGTCGGAGCCCTTTAATATCGAACGAGGGTTCAGACAGGGTGACTGTTTGTCATGTGACCTTTTTAACATCCTGCTGGAAAAGGTCATTCGAGAGGCAAAGGTGAACAGAAGTGGCACTCTGTACACCAAACAACACATGTTACTGGCCTACGCCGATGACATCGACATAATGGGTCGAATATTGAGAGCTGTAACAGCCACCTTTGAACAAATTGAGAAGGAATCAGCCAAAGTGGGTGTGGCAGTAAACGGCGAGAAGACCGATTACATCGACATAATGGTTCGAACATTGAGAGCGGTAACAGCCACCTTAGAACAAATTGAGAACGTCTGGCAGTAAATGGCGAGAAGACCAAGCTGATCGTATCAACGCGCAATACGTCCAGTAGACTCGGACCAACTGTGGAACTTGAGATCTACAGCTTGGAGGTAGCCAAAGATTTTATATACCTTGGTACCGCCATAAATAAAACTAATGGCATCAGTTTTGAAATTCGGAGAAGAATAGTGTTGGCCAACAGATGCTATTATGGTCTGAGCAAGCAACTCAAAAGCAAGGTCACCTTTCGCCAGACCAAACTCACACACTACAAGACGCTAATACTACCCGTGCTGTTATATGGATCTGAAGCATGGGTATTTACGCAAGCAGATGAGGCAGCTCTTGTAGTATTTGAGAGTAAAATTCTCCGAAAGATCTATGGGCCGTGAATATCGCCGTCGAATGAACCATGAATGAACCGACTACACTGGCTAGGTCATGTTGTGAGAATGGATGAAGATGCCCCTGCCCAGAAGGCATATAAAAGCGAACCAGCTGAAGAAGAAGGGGAGGGCCACGAATACGATGGAAAGATCAAGATGGAAGACAACATTGCCGAATATGGTCTTTCAAATTGGAAAAACTGCGCAAAAGACCTGCGCGCCTGGAAATCTTTTGTGAACTCGGCTTATGGAACGAAAGTTCTGTCACAAGCAAGTTAAGAAGAATATGTTCATTGTATAAAAAAAGAATCAATTTTTGCGATTCCCCCAATTATTGAGGTGAAAATGTCCCAGATATGACTTTTTAAATGTCATCTCTATTAGCCAAAAAAGAGAACCATTAACCAAAAATTCAATATTATTTTAGCCCGAAATGGGTTCGCTTACACCTTATTGGGGAATTCCCAACTATTAATCTAAACACTACTTCGTTAGCGAAAGTGGGACTTATTTGAATATGTCTAAATATATTATTTAATTTTTCCTAGAAACTACAAATGTCAATATCGACCATAATTAAAATTTTAGTACCTTTGTTCTCAGAGAGTACGTGTTTCAAAACAACCTACATATCTTTACACTACACTCCACTTCTTAGCGCAACAGAAATCTAGCTCTAAATCTAAATTCGGTACCATTTACAAAACCGATTCCAAATTTCATGATTCGAAACTTTTACTAAATTTAGAACCATTTAGTACAAGTTAATATAAATTTCCATAGAAAACATATTACTCAATATCGGGATCAAATCCAAATTGTTCGAAATTTAGTACCATTTAGTACAAATTTCCAAAACTTCTTATAAGCCCCAATCCTACATCCCAACAGTAATTTTATTTCCAAATTACTGGATTCCTGCTCTATCAGTTCACCCAAAATTCAAAATTTACCAAATTTAGTACACATAAGTACGAATTATGAAAACTTCTTCTACCAACATATATAGGATTTCTGCTTTATTGGTTCATCTAAATCCAGATTGTATAAAATTTAGTACCACTTCGTACACATTAATACCTACCTACCTCAACAGTCAAACAGAAATAATATTACCCAAATTCAGGATTCCAGCCCTATCGGTTAACCCAAATTCAATTATTAGCACTATTTAGTATTTCCAAAACCTTTTACATAACCCAAATTCAACACGCCAACCGTAATCTTAATTTCAGGATTCAACCAAATTTCAGGATTCCACCTCTATAGGTTCACCTAAATCCAAATTGTATTGAATATAGTACCATTTAGTACTTTTCGTACATAGTACTTTTCGTAAATACACAAAACTACCCACATATCCCAAGCCTACACTCCGAAAGAATGGATGTTTCGAATTCCAAGATTCCAGCTCAATTTAT
This sequence comes from Musca vetustissima, assembly GCF_032173495.1. Lineage (NCBI taxonomy): Eukaryota > Metazoa > Arthropoda > Insecta > Diptera > Muscidae > Musca > Musca vetustissima. Next base: position 25,156 of record NW_026881838.1, read on the forward strand.
TGCTTCAAATGCAAATTGCACTAAATTTAGTACCACTTAGTACTTTTCATATCCATGAGTACAAACTTCCAAAACAATCTCGACCGCACTTTTAAACCGTTTAAATGCTACGAAATGTTCACAAATTTGGTACATTTTAGTACTTTACGGATACTTATAAAAAACTCTTTGGTACATCTATCGTACACTCCATCAGTAGCCCTCATTCAAAATTAGCTTTACCGGTTCGCCAAATACAAATGGTACCATATTTTCGTGGCGTTCTAGTACGAATTTTCAAAAACCAAGTCGTATCTGACATCTTAGGACCAAGAGTGACCCTCAACCCAAATTTCAATATTGTAGCTTTAGCCGTTTCGCCTGGACGTTGATGAGTTATTAAGTCGGCCAGTCAATCACTTTGCTCTTTTATTCATTCTTTCCTGAAAGTTTTTTTTAAATACAGGTTTGCCCATATTCGACGGACCCATCTGGCAACGCCATAACTTTTGACAGAGATGTCACATCGCTTAATGACATATCGCTTTTGAAGCGTCAGTCCAAGCAGATTTTTTCCATGAACTTATACACGCCACCCGAGCGCTCTGAAATAGTTGAAATTGACATTCAACAGAAGAAGTCAATTGTGAAAACTCAACGTGCTTTTAAAACATTAAAAAATGTGAGAAGTGCGCCTTCTAAGAACACCATTAAGCGTTTATACGAACAATTTTCGACTGGTAAGGCTGTTTCTAATCCGAAGAGGCCATATAAAAGTCGACCAAGGCGATCGGCCGAGAATATCGCTGTCGTACGAGTCAGTGTTGAGAGGTCCCCAAGAACATCCCAAAAACGCCGTTCTCAGCAGTTGGGCATGGCTCGGTCCACTTTACAACGGATTATTCGCATTGATTTGCATTTGTTGCCGTACAAAATTCAATTGACGCAAAGAATGTTGCCTGCGGGCAAGCCTCGTCGATTGGAATGGGCCCAAAGAGTCATCGAAATGGCCGAAGATGACGAGCAATTTTGGAACAAAATTATCATGTCCGATGAAGCTCATTTCACATTGAATGGGACAGTAAATAAGCAAAATTGCCGTTTTTACGCCACTGAAAATCCTCAGGAGATTCAAGAAGTGCCTCTTCATTACGAAAAAGTCACAGTTTGGTGCGGCTTTAGTGCGAAAACGGTCATTGGGCCGTTTTTCTTCCAAAATGAAAATGGCCATGCTGTTACCATCAATCAGGAGCGTTATCGCGACATCATGACCAATTTTGTGATGCCAATTATTCGTCGAAAGCGTATGAGGCAGTTTGGTTTCAACAAGACGGCGCTCCACCGCACACAAGTCGCATAGCAATCGATTTTCTGAAGAATTTGTTTCCGGGCCGTTTGATGTCAAAAAATGGTGATTTGGACTACCCACCGCGTTCGCCTAATTTGACGCCGCCTGACTTCTTCTTGTGGGGATATTTGAAGTCAAAGGTTTACGTTAACAAGCCAAGGACCGTAGAAGAGCTCATTGACAACATTCGCGAAGAAATAGCCGCTATTCCGGCCGAAATATTGGCAAAAACGATGGAAAATGCAGCTAAAAGGGCACAATACGTCATCAACGCCAGAGGCGGCCATTTGAGAGATATCATATTCAAAAATTGATGTAAACAAATCTACTTGGAACAAATTAAACGATTAACATTGCCAACAGCCAAATTTTTATTTTTTTCTTTGATTAAAAAAAAAACATGGGTCCGTCGAATATAGGCAATCCTGTATATACTTTTCAAATATTTTATTATATATTTTCACGAAATTGTTGAGAAAAATATTCAAAGATTTCGTAAAAAAAAATTGTCTTCGGCAGTTATTAGAAAACAGTATTTATTATAAACTATTAAAAATCTTAAAAAAAAATTCACTATTTTTTATGAAGATTCTGGAGGCATTGAAGGTTTTACCAAATTTTGAATGACCACAAAACATGCAAGCTCATGTGTTGTAATGAATCATACATTTGTACCTGCAAAAAATACATAGTATGTATGAGTATGGGTCTAGTTGCCGCTATGACACTCCAGAAGGCCCCCATCCTTATAAGTAGTTTTTTTAGGTTTTATTTGTATGGGGAAATTTCGCGACACACTTTTTTCTCTTCATGTTTTTCATTTCACTTCTCTTTTTTCTGGGACATATTACTCTTAAACGCTTATCCTTCAAATCTGCATTCGATAACCTTTCGCATTACAACACGGAAATTTCACGTGTTTTCTGTTTTAATACAGAAGATGGTATGTGGGGTGGGGTCAACAACGATTCGCCCCCACCAAATTTTTATTGTTCCCCCCCCCCATTTTTTTTTTGATAAATAAAATGCGTTTTTTTTTCTATTTTTATAGAATTTCGTATTGAGTAAGTTGAACGTCATCACGTCACGTTGGTATGGTAAGGCAATCAGGATTTTTTCCTCGAAGGATTTATTCAAAGAATTCAGACAATCTTTTCGTATTGCGTACCATGGGGAATGAAATCTTAGGAATGACTTCTTAAAGAATATTTTCTACTGCGCAATATTAAGAGGTCAGAAATCGGTTAGGATACCACGCATTCCATATGTCCGTGTAGATAAATTGTAAATTGTCTTAGGGAAGACACAAACCACATGGATTTTCCGGATGGCCCCCAAAGGGTTAATTGAGCAAAATAATCTATACTATAAACGAGTAAAGTGATTGACTGACTGATTTAACGAACTAGAATATTGAAATTTTGGGTGAGGGTCACTCTTGGTCCGAAGGTGACAGATAAGGATGGGTTTTTGGAAATTCGTACTAGAACGGCACGAAAAGTACTAAAAAGTACCGGTGGAGCTAGAACTATGAAATTTGGTTTGGTGGTCGTCGATGGAGTGTAGGATAGATGTACCAAAGGATTTTTGGAAATTCGAACTATAACTATCCGAAAAGTACGAAAATGTACTAAATTTGTTACAATTCTGTAGCATTTGAACGGATAGCGCTAAAAACTTGAAATTTGGAGTGTGAATTACGGTTGAGAAGTATTGCCAATTTAAGGAGATGGTTTTGAAAGCGTGTACTAATGTGTACGAAAAGTACTATATGGTACTATATTTGGTACAAATTTAATTTGGAGATACAAATCGAGCTAGAATTCTTGAATTTGAAATTAAAAGTATCGACGAAGTGTAGGATTGGGATATGATCGTAGTTTATAGAAATTCGTTACTTGTGTGTGTACGAAAAGTACTAAATCGTACTATAATCGGTACAGTTTGGATTTGGGTTAAGCGACAGAGAGGGAACAATGAAATTTGAAGTTAGGATCACTGTAGGAGTGTGGGATTTGGGGTAAGGATTCAGTTTAAGAAAATAATACTTATGTGTACTAAACGGTACTAAATTTGGTACAATTCGAATTTTAGGAGATCCAATATAGCTAGAATCATGAAATTTGGAGTCAGGATCACTGTTGAGGTGTAAGATTGGGATATGTAGGAAGTTTTAGAAATTAGTACTAATGTGTACTAAATTTGGTACAATTTGAATTTTGGTTAAAGCGATAGAGTTGGAATCCCGAAATTTTGGTTTAGGATCACTGAAGAGGTGTAGGATTGGGGTATGTAGGAAGGTTTGGAAATTGGTACTACTATGTACTAAATTTAGTACGATTTGATTTGTGGGTAAACCGAAAGAATTGGAATTCTGAAATTTTGATTTTTGAGCACTGTGGAGGTGTAGGATTGGAGTATGTAGGAAGGTTTGGAAATTGGTACTACTATGTACTAAATTTAGTACGATTTGATTTGTGGGTGAACCGAAAGAGATGGAATTCTGAAATTTTGATTAAGGATCACCGCTGTGGTGTACGATGTGGTTAAGTAGGAAATTTTGGAAATTCTACTACAAAATTCGGTACAATTTTAATTGTGGGTGAATTAATAGAGTCGGAATTCTGAAATTTGAATTTGGAATAATTGTGGGGGTGTAGGATCGGGGTATGCAGGACGATTAGTTGATGGTTGAGGTGGGTACTTATGTGCTAATAATGTCTGCTAAATGGAAAATTTGGATTTGGGTGTACCTTTAGAGCTCGAATCATAAAATTTGGTACTAAATATTAGTCAAATTTAATTTATGGTCGATATTATTGTGTGGATTGTTATTTCTGACGTATACAGGAAAATCCGTTAGGCGAAGGTCTCTTTTTCGCTATAAAATGTATGTGTATTGAAAGTGCTTCTCGAAATCTTTCAACTGATGTGAGTCTCCATACTGCATTCATTTTGGTTTTTGCGCAATATGGCGTTTTCTACACAGAGTCACCACTGTCTCTGAGACTTGCAAGGAAAATCGAGAAAATCCGTTAGGCGAAAGTCTCTTTGTCGGCATAAAGTGTATATATTCTGAGAGTACTTCTCGAGACCTTTGTGGGTCTCCATACTGCATCCATTTTAGTTTTTGCGCAATAGGGAGTTTTCTACACGGGGTCCCCACTGTCACTGAGACTTACAAGGGAATTCGGGAAAATCCGTTAGGCGAAAGTCTCTTTTTCGGCATAGGGTGTATATATTCTGAAAGTACTTCTCGAGACCTTTCAACTGATGTGGGTCTCCATACTGCATCCATTTTAGTTTTTGCGCAATCTGCCGTTTTCTACACAGGGTCCTCACTCTCACTGAGACTTACAAGGGAAATCGGGGGAATTCAAACGAAAGGTCTAAGAGTGTACTTTCAGAATATGTGGACCATATAGGCAAAAAGAGTTTCGGAGATGGGAATTTTTCCGATTTTCTGAAAATTTTTAGGGTGACTTTAGGCAAATATCCGATAAAATGGCCACTGTAAAAAAATAAGAAGGGTGCGGGGTTGAAGTGGCTCAAACGAAGGGTCTAAGAGTGTACTTTCAGAATATGTGGACCATATAGGCAAAAAGAGTTTCGGAGATGGGAATTTTTCCGATTTTCTGAAAATTTTTAGGGTGACTTTAGGCAAATTTCCGATAAAATGGGCCACTGTAAAAATATTAAGAAGGGTGCGGAGCTCAAAGGAAAGGCCTAAGAGTGTACTTTCAGAATATGTGGACCACATAGGCAAAAAGATGGAGATGGGAATTTGTTAGATTTTCTGAAAATTTTTTGGGTGACTTTAGGCAAATTTTCGATAAAATGGGCCACTGTGAAAAAATAAGAAGGATGCGGGGTTTATATATTCAGAATTTACTATCAATAGATATTTCTGTTTAAATATTCAAACAATTATATCAGCGTAATTTTTTTGAATATTTTAACAGAATATAAATTCGATTTGACTATTGAATATTTCACTTAAAATTTTTGTTAATTTAATACCCAACAATGATTTAAGCGTATCGCTAGTATCGCTGGATACTGTATTCAATACCTTCACTCAATAATACACATTTCTCCATTGTGTATGCGTGTGTGGGTTTGCGTGTTTATTTGTTTGTTCGTGTGTTAGTCGGTTCTGCTTTCTTACTCTATTAACTTTTCGCATAGTATATTTTGCGGCATATTTTGTTATTTTATTTTTTTGTTAATCCATCGATTTGGACTAGACTTTTCTTTCGGCGAGGATTTACTCACGAAATGCGGCTAACAAAATAGAACAACAATGTTTGTAAATCTCTCTCTCTCTTAAATACGATTTTGGTTTGATTTCCCATGTGTTAGAAGAGAGTTAAACTGTGGCAATAAGGATTGCCAATATAAAATAAATTAATAATTTATTTTAAAAATATTTTTTAATTAAATACCCAAGAAAAAGGTATCGATGTCATAGACGTCCATAAAAATACCGCATATTTTTTGAAATTTAGAGGGACATTCTTGAATATAAAAAAGAAATAAAATTAAGTTTTTTTTTTTTTTTTGAAACCGGGAATAGGGCGTACCCTTGAATTTTACTTTTATACGATTTGACAAAATTATTATTTCGATTATCCGTTTTAAATATTTAATTTATCAACTGGCCTGGATTTATAAATCAGAAGTCGTGAATTTTCTGATTAATTTCCTGTGATTTTTTGGAAGTCATCTTCAAGTTAAAACAGGGATATTTTTATACCCTTCACCACACTGTGGTACAGGGTATTATGTCTTTGTGCATATGTTTGTAACAGGCAAAAATAATCGAGATAGACCCATGGTTCCTTTTGAGAATATGCATAGAATCACTTTCTAAGTCGATTTATGCATGTCCGTCCGTCCGTCCGTCTGTCTGTGTATGTTAAATTGTAAACAAAGTACAGGTCGCATTTATGATCCGAATTGGATGAAATTTGGCATAGGTCACTTATTCGGCCCAAGGACGAACCCTATTGAAATTGGGAAGAATCGGTTCAGATTTAGATATAGCTCCCATATATATATTTTACCGATTTAATGTAAACGGTCCCTATATATCTCTCGATTTGCACGAAATTTGGTACAGCCTAATCATTTAGGTCTAGAATGATATGTGCCAAGTTTCGTGAAAATCGGTCCAGATTTAGATATAGCTCCCATATATAGTTTCGTCCTATTTCACGTAAATGGTGCCCCAAAGTCCCCATATGTCTTTCGATTTGCACGAAATTTGACATATCGTACTGAATTAAGCCTAGAGTGATGTCTGCCAAGTTTCGAGAAAATAGGTCCAGATTTCTATATAGCTCCCATATATAGTTTCGTCCGATTTAATGTAAATGTTGCCCCAAAGTCCCTATATATCTTTCGATTTGCACGAAATTTGACATATCGTACTGAATTGAGCCTAGAATGATGTCTGCCAAGTTTCGTGAAAATCGGTCCTGATTTAGATACATGTTAATAGTCCTGTTTAATATACCCATAGTGGTGAAGGGTATCATATAGTCGACCCCGTCCGACTTTACTGCTTTCCTTACTGGTTTTAAATTTATTTTATGTTGATAGTCGTGGATTTTGAACATATTTTTAAGGCTTCATTGAATGATGTACTTTAAATAATTTTCCGAAGACCATCATAAAATGCTCACTTTCCGCCAAAAGTTTTGAAGTTAAAAAATTCAGATCAGTATTAGTTGATTTTTAAATTGTCAATAGCCATAAATCTTTTTAACGAATTTTTGATGGCCCTGTTCTGATCAATATAGGGGTTCAAGGAAGTTTTATAACAGTCCTCAACTATCTTATAGACCAGAGTCCTGGTTTGTCAAAAATCGTCTTCAGGCCATATTAATTATTGTGGATATGTTTTTGTTCAATTTCGAAGGATATTTTAAGATTATTTTCAGGTCAAGAATTTGACAGACTCTCTTGTCATTATTTGTAAATTTTTATTAGATCAGATTACTAAGCTGGCTTGTGTCAGAACATTTGTTCCATAAGCCGAGCTTAAATAAACTTCCAGGCGGGTCGGAGCTCTTCCAATTTGAAAAACCCTGTTTCGAAATGTTCTCTTCCACTTGATTTTTCCATATAATTCGTGCCCCTCCCCTTCTGCGTGAGCCATCAGGTGTAGAGTTGGACAATCTAGTTTACGTAGCGGATCGATCTTTCTCGTTCCTTTTTTAAAAAGGAACTAGTTCCTAAATGTAGTTCCTTTGCTCCATATAGTTCCTTTACCCCATATAGTTCCTTTGCTTTTTATAGTTCCTTTACCCCATATAGTTCCTTTGCTTTTTATAGTTCCTTGGTCCAAATAGTCCCTTTGCTCCATATAGTTCCTTTGTTCCATATAGTTCCTTTACTCCACACAAAAAGTTGGAACTATTTCCGATCGTTCCTTTCTCGGAATAGTTCCAATGAACTAGTTCGTTCCGGAGCTACCCAACTCTAATGAGGTGGCTCGCTTTTATATGCATTTTATGCTTGGGCATCTTCATCCATTCTCACAACATGACCTAGCCAACGTAGTCACTGCAGCTCGATACGTCTGACAATGCCGATGTTCGAGAATTCATGGTTCATTAGATCTCTTTTAGAATTTTTCTCTTAAACATTCCAAGAGCTGCCTCATTTGCTTGTGCAAGCAGCAATAATTTTCAGATCCATACAACAGCACGGGTTGTATCAGTGTCATGTAGAGTATGAGTTTGGTCTGGCGGGAGGTGGACTTGTTTATAAACTGCTTACTTCGACCATAGCTGCATCTGTTGGCCAACACTATACTTCTCCGAAACTTTCAAGACTGATGTCATTCGTTTTATTTATGGCGGTACCAATGTATATAAAATCGTTCACTACCTTGGAGCTGTAGTTCTCAAGTACCACAGTTGGTCCGAGACTACTGGTCGTCTTGCTCGTTGATACCATCAGCTTGGTCTTCTCGCCATTTATTGCCAGACCCACTTTGGCAGATTAATTCTCAATTTGTGGCTGTTACCGCTCTCATTGTTCAACCCATTATGTCGATGTCATCGGCGTAGGCGACTAACATGTGTTGTTTCGAATACAGAGTGCCATTTCTGTTCACCTTTGCCTCTAGTATGACCTTTTCAAGCAGGATGTTGAAAAGATCGCACGACAAACTGTCACCTTGTCTGAATTCTGTCGTTCGGTATAAAAGAGTTCAGATAGGTGTTTTCCGACTTTAACTGCTGACCTTGTGTCAGTTAAAGTTATCCTGCATAGCCGTATTAATTTTGCAGGAATGCCGAGCGCAGACATGGCTCTTAAACACCTCTGAACCTCGATGAATAGGTGAAATGTGTCGATTTGTTTTTCGTAGGTCTTTTCCATGATTTGGCGTAGAGTGAAAATCTGTTCGATGGTGGATTTGCCAGGTCTGAAGCCGCATTGGTATGGTCCGATAATGTCATTGACCATTGGCTTCAGCCGTTCACACAGCACGCTGGATAGCACTTTATATGCGATGGGAAAAAGACTTATTTATCTATAGTTGGCACCTATCGTCTTGTCTCCTTTTTTGTGCACGGGACACAGGATGCTGAGGTTCCAATTATTGGATATGCATTCCTCTAGCCAAATTGTAATAATCAGTTGATGTATGCTCCTGACCAGCATCTGACCCCCGGTCTTGAATAGTTCGGCACCTGCTGCTTTATTATTCTTCAGCCTATTGATTGCTACTCTGACCTCATCTTGGCTAGGTGTTATACACTCTGCGTTTTTCATATCAGTAGCATTACGACACTCTTGATCGTACCATAGGTTTCTTGGTGGTGGTTTTTGGTATCCAAGTGTTGCTTTTGCTGCCATTGTGCTTCTATACTATTATCGGGACAAGAAGTGCTTTCGTCAAGCAGGTGGGTAAGTTGAGCGGAGTAGGCCTCGGCTACCTGTTGTGTTTGCAGCTTTTCGACGTCGAGTTTCCGTGTTACATTAGATCGCACCTTTGCTGTTACATTAAGACGAGTGCGAACCTTGGCTGCCACAAGGTAATGGTTCGAATCGATATTCGCTCCTCGTATCGATCGAACGTCTAAAAAACTGGACGAATGCCGTCCGTCTATCACAACATGGTCAATTGGATTTGTCGTTGCTTGATCAGGAGAAATCCAGGTGGCCTTGTGTATATCGAGATGCTTGAATCTGGTACCATGTTTTTTACTGCCGCGAAATCAATCAACCTGATGCCGTTGTCGGATGTTTCTGCATGGAGGCTGAATTTTCCAACGGTGCGCCCAAAAATATTTTCCCTTCCGATTTTTGCATTAAAATCTCCTAGCAGAATATTAATGTCATGGCCAGGCCAGCGGTCATACGCAGTTTTTAGGCGCTCGTAAAAAATGTCTTTGGTCTGTTCATCTTTGTCTTCCGTCGGAGCATGGGCGTAAATGAGACTGATATAGAAGAACTTTCCTTTGGGGGGTTTGGTTTTCTTTTTGCCTTTTGCCTTTTCATAGTAAGAGGGGTTTTCCGAGTGTGGGCAACTAACCCAACGCCTCAACCCATTTTTTATAGTTCTTATGGGTGAACTTGCGGCACATATTAGCTCACTATTTCAACGGGTGATGAAAATCGCTACCCAAGGTGACACCGCGGGGAGGTCAGTGTCCACAATTGAGATGAAAGAGGGACCAAGATAAGCCTGGGCTTCGCCGTGTTAAAGCCAATCAGAGCCGTTGCTTGGTATCTATCATCCCCTACGTCACCATTGAAGAGCTTTAGTGACAGTAAATATTTCAGCGGATATTGATAAACCGCATTGAAATCCTCATAATACAAGGAAACTATCCAGAGCCAAAAAATACTTGCTGATGCTTCTGGGATTATAAGACTTCATAGAACTTTCAATTTTGTATATAAAAGTCCGCTGGTAGATATCCTATTTTATAACGTTTTAAATTGTGTCAAGCCTTCCAAAGAATTTATAATCCGTTCAGATTCTTCAAGATCTGCTATAGAGGTTTAATATTTTGTATGTCCGGAAACCATTCGGATGTATTTTATCACAATAGATTATGTTTCTGAGATCATATTCCAAACTGCGAGACCTTTCAGAGGGCTTTTCTTGGAAACCTTAAAAGACTAGACTTCTTTGCAAGGCCTTAAAAAACTATGGACTATCTGACGTCTTCCTAAAAAAAATGTTGGTATATATAGGATTTGACTTACATTTTCAATGGAGAGAATGTCTTGAGGGACTCTAGAGCAACACTAGTGGAGGAGAACGTGCTCAACCGACATTGCATAAACACTTATTATAATTTTTTTAATTCTCAGTTACTTTCCAATATACATAGTTTGATCAGCATTTTCCTGTAGAAGCTTCTAACACAGACTCCACCATTAAAATACAATTCGTACCACCAACAACCACTTATTTTTCCCAGCATATAAAAATTCCATATCATTATCATGTGTTTAATTTATTAAATACTTATTTTACTTATTTTGTTCATTTATGAGTCCTAAAACTTACCAAATCCCTCTGTTTTAATTGGCAACCCTGTAATTCCCTTCGCTTCAGTCACATGAATTTTCCAAACGACTTCTCTTCGCATTAAACCACTAATGCACAAAATAGTACGATAGCGGTGATTGCCAAACACGTTTTCTCTTTGTCTCTCTTTGCGTCAGTCATTTTTGTTGATGATCTCTCAGTTACGCTCTCACGCACCTACTCTTAATTTAGTTCTGTTCAACACTGCATTAAACATGTTTATTTGTGCGCTCATTTTCCCCATAATTGACAGATGTGTGTGTGTGTGTGTAATTGCTCTCTGCAAATGTTTGGAGCCAAAGACCCAATATAAATATTATTTTGTTTTGTTAATTAAGAGAATATGGTGGGGAAACATATGTAAACATTGTAATCTCTCTCTCCCTCTCTCTCTCTAGGATTTATCTTCGTCTCTCTGTTATTCCCCATGGCCATACATTTTTGAAGTGCAGGGATAATCCTTGGAAATAAAAATCATATGCACAGATTAGGATTTCATTTGATATATATCATTTTGATATATGTTTTGTGGATGTAATTAAA
>NW_026881839.1:0-36282 GCF_032173495.1 Musca vetustissima
TTTGTCCTTGAAAAATATTCTTTAAAAAATCCACGCTTTGTCCTTGAAAAATATTTAAAAAAAACACACTTTGTCCTTAAAAAAACCACGCCTTGTCCTTGAAAAGTATTCTTAAAAAACCACGCTTAGTACTTGAAAAATATTCCTTAAAATCCACGCTTTGTCCTTGAAAAATATTCCTTAAAATCCAGGCTTTGTCCTTGAAAAATATTCCTTAAAAAATCCACGCCTTGTGGATGTCTTTGAAAAATATTCCTTAAAATATCCACGCCTTGTGGAGGTCTTTGAAAAATATTCCTTAAAAAATCCACGCTTTGTCCTTGAAAAATATTCCTTAAAAAATCCACGCCTTGTCCTTAAAAAATATTCTTTAAAAAACTACGTTTTGTCCTTGAAAAATATTCCTTAAAAAATCCACCCTTTGTCCTTGAAAAATATTCCTTAAAAAATCCACGCTTTGTCCTTAAAAACTATTTCTTGAAAAACCCACGCTTTGTCCTTAAAAAAAATACTTAAAAAATCCACGCTTTGTCCTTGAAAAATATTCTTTAAAGAATCCACGCTTTGTCCTTCAAAAAATTCCTTAAAAAATCCACGTTTTGTCCTTGAAAAAATATTCTTTAAAAAAACCACGCCTTGTCCTTGAAAAATATTTTTTTAAAAAAACCACGCTTAGTCCTTGAAAAATATTCTTTGAAAACCACGCTTTGTCCTTGAAAATATTCTTTGAAAACCACGCTTTGTCCTTGAAAATATTCTTTAAAAAATCCACGCTTTGTCCTTGGAGAATATTCCCTAAAAAATCCACGCTTTGACCTTAAAAAATATTCTTTAAAAAAACCACGCTTTGTCCTTGAAAAATATTCTTTAAAAAACCACGCCTTGTCCTTGAAAAATATTCCTTAAAAAATCCACGCGATTTCTCCTTGAAAAATATTCTTTAAAAAATCCACGCTTTGTCCTTGACATTTGTTGTTGTTCTTAAAACAATTTTATTGAAAAATTATATTTTGTTGATCCTCCCTCGTTTTTTTGCCATATTCATATCCATAAATGTTGGTAAAAAACAATACCCCAAAGTAACAAAACAAACAAATAACAACAACAGTGCCATCAGTGGTGGGCAAAGTGTTGCACCCAGAAAAACAAATATCACCGAGGCAAGAAAACCCATAAAAATCAAATGAAGGCAAAACAACAACAGCAGACGAATGGATGGATGGATGGATAAAAATGAAAAGTGAATCTGAAAAATGTCGACAACAACATAACAATTCAAATGTGAAAACGAAACTTCTTGCCTGAGACCCGGTGGGTGAACGGGTGTCCTGGCTGGCATTCGAGATTCGGTGATGTTCTGAAGTGGTAATAATGGTGTTCAACGTAAAAACGGTTTGTCAATCACGGCACATACTGTTGATTGAAGTAATTTAACCGTCCCTAAAGCAACACTCAAGAATTATGACATCAAAATGCTCTCAATTAAAGTACTTTGGCGTTGCGCATAGCACAGCGCAAAACAACAAAAATAGGTTAGCAGTAGCAGCGGCAAATAAACATTCACTGCTCCCCTCATCAAAGCTGGGGAGATTTTTACATACGAGAGTTGCTGAAAATGATGGTGAGGTGGGGGGCAGTAATATGTGTTCAATGATGGTTTCAAGACCAAAGCCAACAAAAACAACAACCAACCTAATGGAATCTTCAATGGTTGTTGGTATTATCCCCCATATAGATCCACCACATCTCCATACTCACCATCCTCACTTTTTCATAGTGTATTGGCAAGGTGATGGTACCACACAAGTGTTACTTTTTGTGGTACTGTGTCCTGGCATATCGAACCTAAATGTAGGTGAGTGTATTTGTGTTGTTTTGCTTATCTGTAGGTGTATATCTGTGTTTGTGTGTGTATTGGTGTAGTTGGCATAGGGAACACATCACTCTTGTTTTTACCAATCTTAACGTTGATGTTTTTTATTTGATTATTATTATTTTGCTGTTTTTTTGATGCCATATGCCGGTCCAGGTCCTGCTGATGCTGTCAATGTTAGTTGTAATTCAGAAAAATCTTTTTCGGATGAACATATGCAACTACATAATACAATCCGGGGTTTTTTTCCACGTGCAATTCTCAGATCGACCAACGTCATATGGATGATAGTTTTAATAGCATTTGACGGGTTTATGGTGGCGCCCAACGTAGGGACCTTGGGGAAGTTTTTGTGATATTTTTTCAATCGCCCGCAATAAAGAATATTTTTCTTGAGGGACTAACAAAAGGCGTGGATTTTTTAAAGAATATTTTTTTTGAGGATCAAAACAAGGCGTGGAGTTTTTAAAGAATATTTTTGAGCATCAAAATAAGGCGTGGAGTTTTTAAAGAATATTTTTGAGGATCAAAACAAGGCGTGGAGTTTTTAAAGATTATATTTGAGGATCAAAACAAGGCGTAGATTTTTTAAAGAATATTTTTGAGGATCAAAACAAAGCGTGATTTTTAGAGAACATTTTTTTAAGGCCTAATAACAGGTACAGATTTTTAAATGAATATCTATAAGACCTAATAACTGGCGTGGATTTTTAAATAAATATTTTTTAATGCCTAATAACAGGCGTGGATGTTTAAAGAATATTTTTTAAGGCCTAATAACAGGCGTGAATGTTTAAAGAATATTTTTTAAGGCCTAATAACAGGCGTGGATTTTTAAATGAATATTTTTTAAGGTCTAATAACAGGCGTGGATGTTTAAAGAATATTTTTTCAAGGGTTAAACATGGTGTGGATGTTTTAAAGAATTTTTTTTCAATTGTTAAACTTGGCGTGGATGTTTTAAAAAATATTATTTCAAGGGTCTAAAGGGTAATGGATTGTTTAAAAAATATGTTTAAACCCTTCACCATACTCTGGTACAGGGTATTACGTCCTTGTGCATATGTTTGCAACAGGAAACGAGATAGACACATGGTTCCTTTTGAGAATATGCATAGAATCACTTTTTAAGTCGATTATGCATGTCCGTCCGTCCGTCCGTCTGTCTGTCCATGTGTTTTTGTGAACAAAGTACAGGTCGCATTTATGATTCGAATTGGACGAAATTTTCCTCAGCCCATTCATTTGACCCTATTGAAATTGGGAAAAAATCGGTTCATATTTAGATATAACTCCCATATATATTTTCGTTCGATTTAAGGTAAATAATTCACCATAGTCCCTATGTATCTTTCGATTTGAATGAAAATTGGTATAGCGTACTGAATTAAGACTACAATGATGTGTGTTAAGTTTCGTAAAAATCGATTAAGATTTAGTTATAGCTCCCATATATATGTTTTCGTTCGAGTTAAGGTATATAGTGCACAAATTTACCTTTATATACTTCGATTTCCACGAAATTTGGTATAGCGTACTGAATTAAGTCAACAATGATGTGTGTTAAGTTTCGTAAAAATCGGTTCAGATTTAGATATAGCTCCCATATATATTTTCTTCCGATTTTAGGTAAATAGTGCACCAAAGTCCCTTTATATACTTCGATTTGCACGAAATTTGGTACAGCGTACTGTATTAAGTCTAGAATGATGTGTGCAAAGTTTCGTGAAAATCGGTTCAGATATAGATATAGCTCCCATATATATTTTCGTCCGATTTTATGTAAACGGCGCACCAAAGTACTTATATATCCTTGGATTTGCACGAAATTTGGCATAGCATACTGAATGAAATCAAGAGTTATGTGTGTTAAGTTTCGTGAAAATCGGTTTAGATTTATATATAGCTCCCATATATATTTTCGTCCGATTTAATGTAAATGGGGCACCAACGTCGCTATATATCCTTCGATATCCACGAAATTTGGCATAGCGTACTGAATTTAGTCTAGACTGATGATTGGTGAGTTTCGGGAAAATCGGTTCAGATTTAGATATAGCTCCCATATATATTTTCGTCCGATTTAAAGAAAATGGCGAAGAAAAGCCCCTATATATCTTTCGATTTGCACAGCGTATGAATAAGGTCTAGAATGATGTGTGCAAAATTTCGTGAAAATCGGTTCAGATTTAGATATAGCTCCCAGCTATATATGGGAGCTATATCTAATCTGGCCGATTTTATGTAAATAGTCCACTAAAGTCTATGGAAATCTTTTGATTTCCACGAATTGTGGCACAGCGTAATGAATAAGGTCTAGAATTATGTCTGCCAAGATTCGTGAAAATCGGTCCAGATTTAGATATAGCTCCCATATATAGCTTCGCCCGATTTTAGGTAAATAGTCCAATAAAGTCCCTGGAAATCTTTTGATTTGCACGAAATTTGGCACAGCGTAATGAATAAGGTCTAAAATTATGTCTGAGAAGTTTGGTCAAAATCGGTTCAGATTTAGATATAGCTCCCATATATAGCTTCGGCCGATTTTATGTAAATAGTCCACTAAAGTCTCTGGAAATCTTTTGATTTGCACGAAATTTGGCACAGCGTAATGAATAAGGTCTAGAATTATGTCTGCCAAGTTTCGTGAAAATCGGTTCAGATTTAGATATAGCTCCCATATATATTTTCGTCCGATTTTATGTAAATGGTGCACCAACGTCGCTATATATCCTTCGACTTGCACGAAATTTGGCATAGCGTAGTGAATTTAGTCTATAATGATGATTGGTGAGTTTCGGGAAAATCGGTTCAGATTCCGATATAGCTCCCACATATACATATATATTCGTCCGATTTTACATAAATGGTGCACCATAGTCCTAATGTTTGTCCGAGTAACACGAAATTTTACACAACGTATCAAATTGGTGCAGATGCAGCCATAGCTCCATACATATTTCGAAAAGGTGTCTGATTGAAATTAAATTTTAAACAGTGCGGCGTACCGAATAGCGTGTATCAATTTTGCTATCGTTGTATGTTCCTTCGAGGGGAACATTGACATGCAATTGTAGGGATACATATGTACAATATACCCAGAGTGGTGAAGGGTATCATATAGTCGGCCCAGTCCGACTACTTTCCTTACTGGTTTGGAATGTCTAAAGGAAAATGGATTTTTTAAAAACTATTTTTCAAAGGTCTAAAGGATAATGGATTTTTTAAAAACTAGTTTTTCAAAGATCTAAAGGATAATAGATTTTTTATAGAATATCTTTTTCAGCCCCCTCGCATGCCATATATAGTTTTTTTTTGGTTATTTTTCGTTTGCCCCTCTTTTTTTTAAAGATATGGTCGTAAAACTACAATAACAACAACAGGTCCATTTTGCCCACAAACAACCACACACACACACATACACACCGGGGCAAACAATGTGGAAAAAACCAACTTGCCAGCCAAAAGAAAAACAAGAAAGATGAACAACAAAAACAATTTTTTGTGTTACATGTAACACAAACGGCGTAAATGGGAAAAATCTCTCAAATTAGATTTTCCAAGCATAAAATGCACCTTTGGGAAAATGCATCATATTAGTGTGACTACAACAACAGCAACAACAGCAACAACAAGAACACCATCAACGATGACTCGACGTACTCGTTCGTACAAGGGATATGTGTTTGTGTCAGTGTTGTTGTTGTAGTGAAAAACTTTAACCAACTACAAGCAACAAAACATAGCCATTAGGGAAATATGCTGAGAGCTGGGCCAAGGAGGGGAAGGATATTTGAGTTGAGGGCAAATGGCAGGTACAATTTATTTTTCCATTGCTCTGTAATGGTCCATATGCTAGGATAAAAACAAAATTTTTCCTCCGCCGGTCCATACGTCCCGCTTGGTTCATTGCATAGACACCATCAACTAGGACACCATCATCTAAAGGGATACCAATGTTTGATGGCAGTGTTGTAACAGTATTTTTACGCACAACAGAACACAAAAAATTAAAACAACAAAGAAGAGCTGGTTCGGAAGAAGAACGCAAACAAAAAATTACGCTGGGATTTTGAGCGTTCACACAATGACGATAGACAAAATGGCAAGTGAACTCTGTCGTAGCTAGCTGGCTGGCTGGATGATTCTACGACATGCTGAACATTGGCCAAAAGGACAATGTGCGTGCTGCTTGAATGTCCTATATGAGCTGGATAAATGTTTTGGGACAGCCAGCCAGTCGCTCACACACACACGCACACAATTTGTTGGTATTGTGTTACTATGAATGTGTTAGTTCTTCGTGTGTATGTGATCAAGTGTGCCTAAAGATGAGATGCAATAAATGTAGACCATGTTCATCACAATATACATATATGTATGTGAGTGTATGTGTCAGTGTTTGCTTGTGTACTTCAATTTGCGATTACTCGCAGAGAGAGAGAGTAAGTAATTGAAAGGATTTTTGATAAGAGTTAAAACATAAGAGCACTTTCGTGTTAAGTTTCCTGTTTTTATTATTGGCAAAAGTTACTAAAGAATTTTGCATTTTGGTTGAACGGGAAGGGGGGTCGGATTTAAATATTTTACGTATATCCTTTAGGTAGTTTCATGAAACTATTGTGGTAAATCAATCACTAACCGATGTATTCGCAGGGGAGATGAACACAATTTGGACACAATTTTCTTTGTTCAAGTTCATTAAATTTGGATTTTGCAGTACTACGAACAGTAGAATTTTGAATTTATTTAAATAATAAATCCTGGATTAGAAATATAATCCGATTTGAAGCAACGAAGGGTTAAAGTTTTCAGTATTTTCTGTCATAATTATTTGTCTCTCTTTAATCAAACGTTAAATTATTATACCCTTCACCACACTGTGGTACAGGGTATTATGTCTTTGTGCATATGTTTGTAACAGGCAAAAATAATCAAGATAGACACATGGCTCCTTTTGAAAATATGCATAGAATTACTTTCTTAGTCGATTTATGCATGTCCGCCCGTCCGTCTGTAGATGTTAAATTGTAAACAAAGTACAGGTCGCATTTATGATCCGATTTGGATGAAATTTGGCACAGCTCATTTTTTTGGCCCAAGGACGAACCCTATTGAAATTGGGAAAAATCGGTTCAGATTTAGATATAGCTCACATATATATTTTCGTCCGATTTAAGGTAAATGGTCTACCAAGGTCCCTATATATCTTTCGATTTGCACGAAATTTGGCACAGCGTAATTAATAAGTTCTAGAATGATGTGTGCAAAGTTTCGTGAAAATCGGTTCAGATTTAGATATAGCTCATATATATATATTCGTCCGATTTAAGGTAAATGGTGTACCAAAGTCACTATATATCATTCGATTTGCACGAAAGTTGGCACAGCGTACTGAATTAAGTCAAGAATGACGTGTGCAAAGTGTCGTGAAAATTGGATCAGATTTAAATATAGCTCCCATATATGGTTTCGTCCGATTTAAGGTAAATTGTGTACCAAAGTCCCTTTCGTCTTTCGATTTGACGAAATTTGGCACAGCGTAATGAATAAGGTTTAGAATGATGTGTGCATAGTTTCGTGAAAATCGGTTCAGATTTAGATATAGCTCCCACATATATCTTCGTCCGATTTAAGGTAAATGGTGTACCAAAGTCCCTATATATCATTCGATTTGCACGAAATTTGGCACAGCGTACTAAATTAAGTCTAGAATGATGTGTGCAAAGTTTAGTGAAAATCGGTTCAGATTTAGATATAGTTCCCATATATAGCTTCGCCCGATTTTAGGTATAGACCACTAAAGTCCATGGAAATGTTTTAATTTCCTCGAATTTTGGCACAGCGTACTGAATTGAGTCTGGAATGATGTGTGCAAAGTATATATATATATATATATATATATATTCCGATTTACATAATTGGTGCACCAAAGACCACATATATCTTTCGATTTCCACAAAAGTTGACATAGCGTACTCAATTGCGTATATAATAATGTGTGCTAAGTTTCGTGAAAATCGGTTCAGATTTAGATATAGTCCCCATATATATTTTCGTCCGATTTTATGTCATATACCAAGGGTAAGTCTAGATTGACACAACATATTGAAGTAATATAAATTAGCCTCTGGCAAGTTTCCCTGAAATCGGTACATATATAGATATATAACAAAAACGCGTCTGTTAGGATACATATGTAGAATATACCCAAAGTGGTGAAGGGTATCATATAGTCGGCCCAGTACGACTTTACTACTTTCCTTACTGGTTTTTACTAATAAAAATTTATAGATTTTTGTAAGTTAGCATTTACTAATTCAGTTACAACTTTTCAGGAATATCGATGTCAATTAATCCTATGTTAGATGTACTAGCCATCGAAAAAATATTCAAAGATATGTAAAATCGTTGTTAAGTTCGGCCGGGTCAAACTGTTTATACCCTCCACCATGAAGTGAACATTTTAAATACCTATAATTGTTCAGGACCTTCATATATTTTAATTTTTGATAGGAAGGTTTGACACACACACGAGAACCAAATTAAAATGGGGTCTATTCTACAAAGTAGAGGGATATCAATAATCTTTGGTAGGGAAAAACTCAAAGAACAATGGAAACTCAAAGAACAAAATTACAGCCAAAATGGTTAAAAAACTTATCCGAACTCCCAAAAATATCGAATAATGAGGGGTAATGTTATATCGAGGCCATATTAAAAAGTGGATAGGTATCGACACTTTCTTGTAGGGAGATTTGCTATCCAATGAAGATTGAAAATACTAAATTTTAGCCAATTTGGTTGAAAAACTCGCCCGAACTTTCCAAAATACCACCACCATAAAAAAGCACCGTGGCGATTGTTTTAATAGACAGATTTGATACCCAATGGGAACTCAAAGTACTAAAAATTACAGCCAATTCGTAAAAAAAACCTGCCAAAAATCCCCAAAATATCGAGTATTTGGGGTACCCTATAGGGGGGCATATCCTAAAAAGTAGTCCTATACATCCTACTTTCAATGCCAAACATCCTCGGAGTAATGAAAAATTTATGTACAACATTTCAAAGTTGTATATTAAATATTGCAAGCTCTATCGTGATTTAAACAAACGGTCATGTCTGAGGGTTTCCTTATTATAGCAGAGCTGAAGGTCTTTTTTCCCATAGAACAGCTGAAGGTCGTCTGCACCCATAGAAGGGCTGAAGGATTTCTTTCCATAGAAAAGCTGATGGTCTTCTTCTTGATCTAGAATGACTGAAGATCCTTTTCTTGCTCCAGAAAAGCTGAAAATCTTCTGAATACAAGGGCTGAAGTTCTTCTTTTTCCTATAGAAAAACTGAAGATCGTCTCATATAATAGCTGAAAGTCTTCTTCCCCTAGAAGAGTAAAACGTCTTCTTTCCCATAGAAAAGCTGAAGGTCCCTTATTCCCATAGAAACATGGAAGGTCCATTTGTCTTCTCACAGAAGATCTGAATACGTTCTTATGTCCATAGAAGGGCTGAAGATCTTTTTATTTCCTTAGAAGAGCTGAAGGTCGTAATCTCCATCGCTGAGAAAAGTTGAAGGTCATCTTCCCATAAAAGAGCTGGAGGCATTCTTCTTCTTCCCATAGAAGACCTACTTTTTAAAAGTCCATTAGAGGAGTCAGTCATCTTTTCCTCGGTTCCCTCACTTTTGTTGCTAGGTGTTGCTTCCACGTTGTGTTTTTATTCTTCCACTCCAATCCGTACCTACCCAATTACGAAAGTAGACAGCATTGAACACGCAGTGGTCAGGCTTGAAATTGGCTAGTAAGATATGTCTTACAGAGATCTTGTTTTTAACAGTCCATAGTTCCGGGATTAGGTCGATGTGTATATTACTTTTGATTAAATTTTCATCAGAGCCTCAATAGTCAATAAATCTTCAATAAAAGATTTTCTTCAGAGTCGGTAATCTTCTCTTCGGATCCTTTACTTGTGTTGCTAGGCGTTTCTCCTCTGAAATCTTGCAGTAGACAGCGTTGGATACGTAGTACGCTTATCCAGATTTGCCCTTGAAGACCTATTCAAGTATACTACAAGAAGATTTCTCTTTTCGTTATCCTCCCTTCCCACTTCTTCACTAGCAATAAACTTTTTTCTTGAAAGTCGGTCAGGCTCCCTATTTAGTCTTAGCCAGATTTTCCATTGAAGACATGTCCAAGCCTACTACAAGAAGAGTCCCCTATTCGTTCTCAAACTCGTGTAAAATTTTCTACTTTCTTACCAGCACTGTCTTGTTCTGCACACCAAAGACTTGAAGCAAGCGATCTGTCCTAAACTCACAGCCCCATCCTTTGACGAAGCCCGTTGGCTTTTGTAACTAAGTAATATCTATTTTGTTTTCACACGAGCTTCAGCTATATTGTGTAGCTTATGGTATCAGTCATTTCTCTTCGACTCCCTCATATTTGCTACTAGGTGTTTCCCCTTCGCTGTTCTTTGTGACTTCCAGCTCTTCAACCCTTGCCTTCCCAAGGGTTGACACGTAGTGTACCGTTGACCAGAAGCCTTCTAAGCCTACCAAAACAGGGTCCACAATTCTTTCTACTCCCTGTGGAAGATTTCTCACTTCTTCACCAGCGGGGTCTTGCTCTGTCGACAAAAGATATCAAGCATGAGTTCTCTTGTGAAATCGCTGCCCCAACTTCTCACGAAGACCGTTGGATTTTTTATCTGAGGAATGTCTATTTTCATATTTATTGAGACAATGTTACAAGTTTTCATACGGATTCAATTATAATTAATTTGAGTTCTCAAAATCAAGCATTAAGTAATTCCATTTGATCTCTTGGAATTCGTATGATCTTCGATAGACCTAATCCTCTTCTCCGCTCCCGAGGACGTGAAAGGAAAGTTAGGCTAATCCTTTTGAATATCAGTTCATCCGTTTCATCTTGGCCAGTTTTCATCTTTGTGCCCTGGATTGCTGATTTGTTTTTGCTAAATGTATAAATTTTCTAATGACTTATTTTCGTGTTTAGACTCGAAATTTCAGTTTGAGTCCCCGCCTGTCTCGAGGGTTTGTGGCCCTACACTCGGCCAAAGATGACCCACCTGTCTCGGAAGATTGGATCGAGATTGCTCTTCCCCGGTGGTTCTTAAACTCACATCCACTTTTGCCTTTTGACTGAGGACTTGTAGTCATACCCTCAACAGAATATGTCAATACACCCACATCTACAGGGTTGCCCATATTCGACGGACCCATCTGGCAACGCCATAACTTTTGACAGAGATGTCACATCGCTTAATGACATACCGCGTTAGAAGCTTCAGTCCAAGCAGATGGTGTCACGTCACGCGAGCGCTCTGAAATAGTTGAAATTTACATTCAACAGAAGAAGTCAATTGTGAAAACTCAATGTGCTTTTAAAACATTAAAAATGTGAGAAGTGCGCCTTCTAAGTACACCATTAAGCGTTTATACGAAAAATTTTCGACTGGTAAGGCTTTTTCTAATCCGAAGAATATCGCTGCCGTACTAGCCAGTGTTGAGAGGTCCCCAAGAATATCCCAAAAACGCCGTTCTCAGCAGTTGGGCATGGCTCGGTCCACTTTACAACGCATTATTCGCATTGATTTGTATTTGTTCCCGTACAAAATTCAATTGACGCAAAGAATGTTGCCTGCGGACAAGCCTCGTCGATTGGAATGAGCCCAAAGAGTCATCGAAATGGCCGAAGATGACGAGCAATTTTGGAACATAATTATCATGTCCGATGAAGCCCATTTCACATTGAATGGGACCGTAAATAAGCAAAATTGCCGTATTTACGCCACTGAAAATCCTCAGGAGATTCAAGAAGTGCCTCTCCATGACGAAAAAGTCGCATTTTGGTGCGGCATTAGTGCGAAAACGGTCATTGGGCCGTTTTTCTTCCAAAATGAAAATGGCCATGCTTAAAGATGGTATTTACTGGTTATTTACCGGGTAAATACCCAAGGGGTGGGAAAATACCATTTGCGGGTATTTATTTGGGTATTTACTATATTGAATCGGTAATACAACATCTTACACCCTATTTCCGGGTTTCTGTTATCAAATTGATTTAGAATGGACAGTTTTACGATGCTTTAAAGACGTGGGTAAATACCCGAGTTTTTACCCAAAAATTGGGTATAAACTCATTAACTGCCGGACCACTTGACATAGACGGCCAAAATTTTGCACACATGTTTTTAATGACAAAGCAAATATAGAAATCCTGGGTCCAAGTTTTGATATAGCCCCCATATAACCGTATCTACCGACTTAAAGTATTTTTTGTCTATTAGACACATTTTCCAACCAAATTGGCTGTAATTTGGCACAGAATGTTCTTTTTGGGTACCACATTTCCGTGCAAAAATTTATGTATGGTGGTCCACGTTTACTGGTAGCCCCCATACAAAGTTATCCCTATTTTGATATTTACCCAAAAATTTTGTATATACTCTTTAACTGCCGAACCACTTGACATAGGCGGCCAAAATTTTGCATACATGTTTTTAATGTCAAAGCAAACATAGGAATCCAAAAATGGGGTCCCTGGGTCCAAGTTTTGATATAGCCCCCATATATTCCTATCTCCCGATTTCAGGTATTTTTTGTCTATTAGACACATTTTACAACCAAATTGGCTGTAACAGCCTATGTCAAGTAGTTCGGCAGTTAATAAGTTTATACCCATTTTTTGGGTAAAAACTCGGGTATTTACCCACGTCTTTAAAGTATCGTAAAACTGTCCATTCTAAATCGATTTGATAACAGAAACCCGGAAATAGGGTGTAAGATGTTGTATTACCTATTCAATGTAGTAAATACCCAAATAAATACCCACAAATGGGTATTTACCCAATTTACCGGGTAAATACCCAATTTACCGGGTATGTACCCATTGGGTATTTACCCACTGCCCATCTCAAGCCATGCTGTTACCATCAATCAGGTGCGTTATCGCGACATGATGACTAATTTTGTGATGCCAATTATTCGTCGAAAGCGTATGAGGCAGTTCTGGTTTCAACAAGACGGCGCTCCACTGCACACAAGTCGCATAACAATCGATTTTCTGAAGAATTTGTTTCCGGGCAGTTTGATGTCGAAAAGTGGCGATTTTGACTGGCCAACGCATTCGCCCGATTTGACGCCGCCTGACTTCTTCTTGTGGGGATATTTGAAGTCAAAGGTTTACGTTAACAAGCCAAGGACCGTAGAAGAGCTCAAGGACAACATTCGTGAAGAAATAGCTGCTATTCCGGCCGAAATGTCACAATACGTCATCAACGCCAGAGGCGGCCATTTGAGAGATATCATATTCAAAAATTGATATAAAAATCTGATATAAAAAAAACAAATTAAATGATTAACATTGCCAACCGCCAAATTTTTTTTCTTTGATTTTTTAAAACAAAACATGGGTCCGTTTCGTCCGATTTAAAGTAAATGGTGTACCAAAGGCCCCTGTGCCAAATTTCGTGCAAACCGAAAGATATTAGGTTTGCACGAAATTTGGCACAGCGTAATGAATTAGGTGTAGAATGATGTGTGTTAAGTTTCCTGAAATCGGTTTAGATTTTGATATAGCCTCCATATCTGACCAAATGAAAAAATGTAGTATTGGCTGCAGAATTACATGTTTATGGATCCAATTTCATATTACTGGGCCTTTAAAAATGTGACTTTTTTGGGATTCATCTGTTGAATATACCTAAAGTGGTGAAGGGTATCATATAGTCGGCCTCGTCCGACTTTACTGCTTTCCTTACTGGTTTTTCATCCGGGCAGATTTAGACCGTTGGACAAATTTATTGAAAACGATTTATAGCAAAATTAAAACACGCTATTTGGTACGCCACTCTGTTAAATATTTAATTTCAATCAGACACCCGTTCGAAATACACATTGAAGCTATGGCTGCATCTGCAACAATTTCAACAAACATTAGAAGTTTGGTGCAGCGTTTATGTAAAATCGAACGAATATATATGTATATGTGAGAGACATATCGAAACCTGAACCGATTTTTTCGAAACTTCCACACATCATTCTAGGCTCAATTCAGTACGCTATGCCAAATTTCGTGCAAATCGACGGATATATAGGGACTTTGGTGCACCATTTACATAAAATCAGACGAAAGTATATATCTAATCTATATCCAATTCTAAACCGATTTTTTCCAAACTTTCCGTTCATCATTCTAAACTCTATTCAATACGCTATGCCAAATTTCGTGCAAATCGAAGGATATATTGGGACTATGGTACACTATTTACATAAAATCTGACGAAAATATATATGAAAGCTATATCTAATCGTTTAACTATTTCCATCTTTTATACATTCATGTTTGAATCCATTTTCCAATTTTATGCTACAATTAATCAATCCCTTTAATAAACTTCTTCCTTCATCTTCCATTGACTGTCAGAAAATTCTTGAAAGAACATCAAGTTCTTAAATTTTATAGAATAAAATTAATTAAACTGTTAAGTTGTTCAATTTTATTTAATTGCACATACGGTGTACACCGAGACACACATTCGTGCACACTTACCAAACACACATACACACTCACTTACACAATCTTAATATATTGCAACAATATATGCGTTACGTTCAGTGATGTCCTTGGCATCACTTTGGGACACTTTTAAACCAACAAACATAAAATATAAAAACACACATACATTCAAACACAACCATACATTCACACACACACACACACACACATATCAACACATACATTCGTGCATCCATGTGTATAGATCTACACTACACCGCTGGTATTTCCTCAGAGAATAAATTGCACAAATTGCAAGCGTTAATCCTTGTTAAAATCTAATGTCATTCATTGTAAAACAATTTCATGATAAATTATTTCTCTTTTCAATGGTAAATTGCAATGAGAGAGAATTTTTGTCACAAGAGAATATAGGAGATATCTAAGAGAATGTGGTATTTATTCATTCTGCAAAGTAAACTCTTTTTATTGATGCTGTTTACAGACATAAGGCGAAAAGAGATATTTTTTGTGTGAGGATATGCAACAACAACAAGGACATGCATGACTGACGGCCAGCACACACACACATGTGTGCGTGTGAATGGTCAAAAAATAAAGCAAACCAAATAAAAGAAGGAATGTTTGTGGCAAAATTAATTTGGAGTAACACTGAACTCTGAGTAGAAGTTGGTAGAAAGAATTGCAACAATTTTTTGAACTGATGAGGAGACTAATTGCTAATGTTGCAGCAAATCTATAATAAAACAGTAAAAGGACAGAAACGGTAAGGATGGAATCAAAATCGAACCAGTAAGGAAAGTAGTAAAACATTATTAACATGAAATTGGATAAAATAA
Organism: Musca vetustissima; assembly: GCF_032173495.1. Lineage (NCBI taxonomy): Eukaryota > Metazoa > Arthropoda > Insecta > Diptera > Muscidae > Musca > Musca vetustissima. The sequence continues at coordinate 15,251 of NW_026881839.1, forward strand.
AATATGTGATATTTATCTAAATGTGAATCGGACTAGATCTATCCATAAATATGTCATTCGTTTGGGACAAAAGTATGAAAATCGACTTCAAACAAACATCTATAGGTCATCCGTTGGGATATGTCTTTACGTCAAGAAAACGTAACTACGTTATTCTAGGCTCAATTTTGTACGTTGTGCAAAATTTGATGTCAATCTGACAAACATGAGGAGTTCGATGTATAATTTACTTTATTTATTTACCTAAATATGAAACGATTTTAACGAAACTTGTCACAGGTTAAGTTATACTAATTTCGGTACGTTTATTTCTTATCAGCCATATATTGGTTTCTTGGTGCGTCGATTAATTCATATCAGCTATATCTAAATCTCAACCGATTTTTACGAAACTTGGCATACAAAATTCTGGACTAAATTTAGTACGCTATGCAAAATAAGAACTTTGGCACATTATTTAAATTAAATCGGACAAAAAAATATATATCTAGATCTGAACCGATTTTCACGAAACTTGGCAGACATCATTCTAGGCTCAATTCAGTACGTTATGCCAAATTTCGTACAAATCGAAAGATATATAGACACTTTGGTGCACCATTTACATGAAACCGGACGAAACTGTATATGGGAGCTATATCTAAATCTGGACCGATTTTGACAAAACATGGCAGACTTAATTCAGTACGCTGTGCCAAATTTCATGCAAATCGAAAGATATAGAGGGACTTTGGTGCCCCATTTAACTTAAATCGGACGAAACTATATATGGGAGCTATATCTAAATCTGAACCGATTTTCTCGAATCTTGGCACACATTATTCTGGACCTAATTCAGTACTCCATGCCAAATTTCAAGCAAATCGAAAGATATAGAGGGACTTTGGTGCCCCATTTACCTTAAATCGGACGAAAATATATATGGGAGCTATATCTAAATCTGAACCGATTTTTCCCAATTTCAATAGGGTTCGTCCTTGGGCCAAATGAGTGACTTGTGCCAAATTTCATCTAAATCGGATTATAAATGCGACCTGTACTTTGTTTACAAGTTAACATATACAGACGGGCAGACGGACGGACGGACATGCATAAATCGACTCAGAAAGTGATTCTATGCATATTCCCAAAAGGAACCATGGGTCTATCTCGATTCCTTTTGCCTGTTACAAACATATGCACAAAGACATAATTCCCTGTACAACAGGATGGTGAAGGGTATAAAAAGAAGGTTTTCAGGCACACATATTTTATTTATCTTATCTATTATTTGGGCTTCAAACCGAGTTCTGGTGGCGGTGGTGTTTCATTTCGTATCTTCCGTAAGATGTATAATATATTTTCTTAGCAATCAAATCCGTATTTCCGTATTACAACCACATGCTCCACCAACTAGCAATGATAGAACGTCAGTATCTCTGACGTCTATGTAAGACTTGTTGTTCCCAATAGTCAAGTTTTCGCCTAGATGGACAATTGAATAGGAGCAACGTGACGTGTGGTCCACTTGCTGGACAAGTGTTAGGTATAGAGTAATTAATTAGTTTCCAGTACCAATTGAGACGGTTGAATCATCTCGATCTTAGTTCTGCTGAGGCTACTCATCTGTCTCTAGGCTCCTTCTGTTCCTCTGCTACTATGGATGGCATCTTAGTATTGCATCCTTAGGCTATATTGTTCTACCGTATGGGCGAGTGCATCTAGCTTTGGTTTGCACTTGTAATCTTGATCATGACGAACTCTAAGAAAGTCTATGAGCGGGGGAAGCCTATACATACAGGGTTGGTTCTAACGTTATTAACCAAGCGGTAACTGTATTGACATTTGGCTATGTAAATGGTTGGATATAATTTGCATGTCCTCATATCGGCGGTCCATGTAGGCATCCTTTGACAGCTCTCAGGCGTCATTTTAGCACAACGGAAAGGTTTGTAAGAGTTCAACACCACAAATGACGCCGCTCAGTGACTTCCTACTTCTTATCTTATCGCAAATGAATTCAAGAGGCTTTGTGTAATAGAAAGGTGGAGGTTGAACACTACACGTGTCATTGACTTACTGTTTCTGAATTCCACGTAAAACTGTTGGATGTTGGTTTTGCATGTCCTCAAAAAGAGAGTCATCGATAGATCAAATCCACCATAACAGTTTGATTTTAGCATCTGTTCTAGTTCAGTCATCTATTAACATGTGTGGAAATGGCGCCCAATGCTGTAATAGGTCATATTTTATGTAACAACCACATTAACCCTTTGAGACCCGAATTTTTTTCGTGATCATTGCACGATTTTCAGGGCGCAGATTGAATGCAACTACATCCTTTAGTTCCGGAGATTCAGTACATTCTTTCTGAAAAATAAATATCCAAGAAACCCAAATTCAATATCGACTAAAAATCACTTTAAAGTATTCTCTAGCTTCATTTTTATAAGAATATAAAAACAATTCTGAGGACACAATTCGAATACGACGGGATTCAAATAATTTGGACAGTATACACAAATTGCTATTAAAAACGCGCATAACATGACCAAAAATATGGATTTTTAGATATTTATTAAAAAAAAAATATTGTCGATCGTTATTAAAACAGTCATGTTTTTTGTTGGCTTGATTATCTTCCCCGGATTTATTGGTGTTCGGGTTATAAATGATGCCTCTAGAGCGACTTATCTTGGTCCCTTTTTTTATCTCAATTGTGGTGTCACCTGATGTAGCTATTTTCATCATCTGTTGAAATAGTGAGCTGATATGTGCTGCGAGTTTGCCCATAAGAACTATAAAAAAAGGGTTGAGGCGTCGGGTTGCTGCCCGCACTCCGAAAATCCCTCCATTAATGGAAAAGCAAAAGAAAACCAAACTCCCCAATGGTGACGACTCCAGCAAACGTATAAAGGACCACGATCTGCTAATCTGCACTTGGAATACAAAACAGGCGCAGTTTTCGCTTTGGCGGATGTGCTCAAGTAGTACAAAGTCGATATTATTGCCTTACAGGAAATGCATTATAGCTGCCATGAAACGAGACATGAATTTGGATGCGGATTTATGGTTAACAGGAGAATAAAGTACCTTGTCTCCAGATTCACTCCAGTAGATGAGCGAATTGCTATAATCCGTATAAAAGCGAGGTTTTTCCACATCAGTCTAATTTTTGGCCATGCTCCGATCGAAGACAAAGATGAACAGGCCAAAAACATATTTTACGGGCGTCTAGAAACATCATATGTCCGCTGCCCTGGCCATGACATTAAAATTTTGCTAGGAGATTTTAATGCAAAAATCGGAAACGAAAAAAACATTTTGGCCCCACCTTCGGAACATTCAGAAACATCAGACAACGACATGAGGTTGAATGACTTCTCGGCAGCAAAAACCATGGTATTTAGCAGCACCAGATTCAAGCATCTCGATATACACAAGGCCACCTGGATTTCTCCTGATCAAGCAACGAGAAATCAAATTGATCATGTTGTGATAGACGGAAGTCATTCATCCAGTGTTTTACTCGTTCGATCGATCCGAGGAGCGAATATCGATTGGGACCATTGCTTGTGGCAGCCAAGGTTCGCACTCGTTTTAATGTAGCAGCAATGGTGCGATCTAATATAACACAGGAACTCGACGTCGAAAAGCTGCAAAAGTAACAGATAGCAGAATCATACTCCGCTCAACTTACCCACTTGCTTGGCGAAAGCACTCCTTGTCCCGATATTAATATAGAAGCACAATGGCAAAGAATTGTCCACTCCCTACAAACTGCAGCAAAAGCAACACTTGGGTACCATTCAGGAGTGTCGTAATGCTACCGATGTGAAAAACGCAGCGTATAGGGCAACCCTGCAGACAGTAACAACACGTAACACGATGGATAATTATCGGGAGAAAAGGAGAGAAACGTATTTTCAAAAAGAAAAAAAAGAAGATAGAACAAGGAAAACGGCAAATCGACATGTACAGGAGTCAGAATAAAGTCCTGAAATTTTACCAACGAATAAAACACCAAACCGAAGGTTTTAGTGCAGGCACTTCCTCCTGTAGAGATAAAGAAGAAAACCTGGTGACAGATGCAAAGAGCGTGTTGATGATCTGGAAGGAGAATTTTGAAAAGCTTCTGGTATCAAATAGTAGCGGTGAAGAGGAAACCCCAAAATCAATAATAGATGGCGGTATAGAGTGTATACCGCTTAGCTAAGATAAGGTCAAAATAGCAATCAATCTGTTGAAGAAAATACTAATAACCGATGGGTTACCAGCCTAGCTGATTAGTACAATTTGCCTAGAGGGATGTATGTATGCTGCAATCTCAGCATCCTGTGTCCCATGCACAGAAAAGGATACAACACGATATGTGCCAACTATAGAGGAATAACTCTCCTTCCTATCGCATATAAAGTGCTATTCAGCGTGCTCTGTGAACAACTGAAGCCAATGGTCAATGACATTATTGGACCATGCGGCTTCAGGCCTGGCAAATCTACATTGTTCAGATTTTCACTTTGCACCAGATCCTGGAAAAGACCCACGAAGAACAAATCGACACATTCCACCTATTCGTCGACTATAAAGCCGCATTCGATAGCCTTATCCGTTCAAAGGTATTTAAAGCCATGTCTGCGTTTGGCATTCCTGCAAAATTAATACGCATATGAAGGATAACTTTAACTGGTCAGCAGTTAAAGTCGGAAATGGCCTCTCAGAGGCCTTCTATACATAACGAGGATTCAGAAAAGGTGACAGTTTGTCGTGTGACCTGTTCAACATCCTGCTGGAAAATATCGATATAATAGTTCGAACATTGCGAGTTACGGTGCAGAGCCTAAATAACTCAGTACCGGCGGGTGTCGTTGATCTGCCCACGAGTCATGCCCCGTCGTCATATCGCGATCATGAGCAGAGATGGTCCGTCAGAAACAGTGACGTAAGTAACATACATTTCCGACGTATAATACATACGTCAGAAACGTCGGAAACCAACGCAAAACCATTAGGTTTTTGACAAAATGGCTTTTCCATTAAATAATTTGGAAATTACGTATGCTTTGCATTTGTAGTCGAAGGTATAGCTTGGAAATAACTGTATATGGTGATAATATTGAAATAAATGACATTTTCACATTAATTACCAGGTATATGGGAAGAGCAATCTCTGATCATCAGCCTTCAGAGACAGGAGGGAACTCAACTTCGAACTCTGAGTCTGATCATGATAATAAGACAAACATAACTGTCTTGGAGAGGCGGAAGAGAGAAGCGGCTGACAAGATTATAAGGAGGTGAGTAAGGATATTGCCAAACTCACAACCAGGAAGAAGCAGATGTGTGTGGAACAGAGGCGGAAGTTGGCCAGCAAGAGCCGGATGAACAAAAAAGGCGAGATGCAGACAGAGACTCAAAAGGATAAGCCTGACCTTCCCTCCACTTCTGCGGAAGCGACGAAGAGGATTAGGTCTCCAGATGAGCAGGCGACTATCAAATCTGCCAAAAAATAAAAAGAACTTCCCGTCGACCGATAGTAAGAGAAAGCTAAGTCAAACCATTGTCAAAGGAGACTGCCACGAGAATCCACTGACGAGGGCAGACGAAGCTGGCTCTGATATCAGGAAGACGAGTGCTGAGTCGAAATCTTCCGCAAAGACCGGGAATCCCAAAAAGACCAACCGGTATTTGCGAAAGAGGAAGATGACAGCAACAGATGGTAAGGAGCCGCAGTCGTATGTCAAGGTTGTCAGGAAACGCTATTGAGACGAGCTCTGCTATGCAGTGATCGACGGGAATAGCGCGTCCGGTAAGCAAAAAAAGGAGGCCCATAAGGAAGTGCTAAATGCGGCCAACAGCAAGATTATGGAGTACCTACGACAAGGAGGGGACTCTATTGAACTGAATAGCTGCGCTTCAAGCTGCATCATGTTGCGCTTCGAGCATGTTGTGAGAATGGATGAAGATGTCCCAGCTCAAAAGGTAAATAAAAGCAAACCAGCTGATGGTTCACGCAGAAGAGGAAGGCCATGAATCCGACGGAAATGTCAAGTAGAAAACAACATTCGATTTTCGGCTCTGTGTGGAGTCATCACCTGCTCATTCATGAATGTGAAAACGTCGAAATACGTGTGATCGATTGGTATCTGAACTTCGATGTGGTGTTTAAAGCACAGTTTGGTTAGACCGCTAGAAAAGTACCCACATATGCTGGGCCTCTCTGTACAAATCTAAAGTAGTGTAGGACATTATAAAGTCGGCGAGGTCAGACTTTTGTTGTTTCCATACTGGGGTCTTTTTCTTGAAAGTCCCGCTAATTATTTATGGAATAGCTCAAATTCGAACATTTTGCACATGCTGCAGGATGCACCACCAATGACAATGACTCCTGTTTTCGCTTTGCAAATATTTGCTTATTCCAGAGAGAAAGATACAGGAAGAGAGTTCGTAGCAGAGAATAGAATAGTTTACTCTGTGTTTTTGTATTCCCTTTATGAGGAGCAAGTGCATCATCATAATGATGATTATCCTGTTATATTGGTGAAATGTTTTCCCACACTTCTTTTTTCCTGTTTTTTCCCTCTGCAATGGTATTTCGTTGTTGTTTTTGTTCTGGTGGAAAAACTCATTTTCATGGTTAGCTGAAGCCAAACCAAAACACACAACATATGAAGTAAAAGGAATGGAAGAAATACACACAGCAAAAAATAGAAACAGGAACACCAAAACAGAAGTTAAATGCAGCCATATGCCGGATTCCCAGATGCTCGGCATGTTAGTTGCTTACACTTCCAGCAGGAAGATGGACGCGTGATTTTAAACGTGGTCATAACTCGGTGTCGATATTTTTTCGCGATTTTCGTTGTTTTTTCCGATGTGCGGAATGAAAAATTCAAGCCAAAGCTTCACCATACCGAACGAAAATTAACATACGTAAATTAAAAAATCCAAAGAGTTCATATTAGCTTTGAGGATAGAGCTGCAGGAGGAGGAAGAGGCTTTGCGGGAGATGAAATAAAAAATGCAGAACAACAACAACAAAATGAAATGATGGTGGCAATAAAACGAATTGCAAGTTCATAAAGTGTTTATTACATTGTGCCGACCAGGAAGGTTGTAAAACCCAAGAAAGAACTTGTAGAGCTCGTAAAAAAGCGGCGGATTTCAAACCGGCTGGAAGCGGGATTTTACGTGTTTATTATAACGCCGTGAAACGACCATCATCGTCGTCGTTGTAGTCGGGTACGGATGATTTACATTGCCAATGGTCCTAGAAGTTGTGGTAGAAACGTGCGGTCACAAGTATTTAATGTCCAGGTTGTTGTTATTGTTTTTACATGCTATTACAATGTTTACACATGTTTGAGTTGCATGCAGCAGTGAATATTCAATTTGACCTCGAGCAAATAACCATTAATGGGAATATTGAAAATAAAAAAATACAACAACAGCAATAACTTCAAGGTAAGTTTAGCTATTAAAGGTTTAAAGGACTGACTCTGAGCTCCTGCAAGAGATTGTGGTCTTTGGTTAATTACAATATCCCAACAACGAAAATATGTTCAGCTTCTCACTCACGCACTCCTGAAAGTTCAGTGAGTCTTTCATGGAAATAGGCAAACAATTCCACCTCTGCACACCTCCAATACGTATTACCTAATGAAGAGGGGAATATAAAAAACAAATCTTACGGGGAAAAATACACACCAATAAAAATCATTTAAGCATCATTATCGAATATTCTTTAATAGCTTACGGTGTTTATCTCTGAGTGTCTTTTTTTCTTTCCTTCGATTTTTACCTTATTTTCCCCCTTCACATTCTTTCTTCCGTTTACGTTTGGAATGCTGATGATGATTTTTGGAATTTCAAATTTGTATTGCAGTACTTCTTTTTTTTCGTTCTTCTTCGTTTGTTTGTTTACCTTTTGAACAAACAGCCGGAAAACGTTTCTGCTTCTTTGCACAGCGTTGCTCTCTTTATCTAGGCGAATTACGTATGGCGCCCAAATGGAAATAATGGTGGTGATAGTGGTTGTGAATGCTATGGAGGGGGTTATTTAAACATTGCAAAGACAATTTGCAGAAAAGTTTTCATTGTTTACTTAAGTCATTGACAAATAATAACAGTGGTGCAAAATATTACGAAGGCAATTAATATTTAAATATTTGAAAAAATATTTTTTAATAAATCCACGCTTTGGTAATATTTGAAAAAAAATATATTTTATAATAAATCCACGCTTTGGTAATATTTGAAAAAATACTATATACTACCGACTATATGGGTTCTATAAATAGGAATACATTTTTAAATAAAACAATACTATGAAATGTACATTTTAAATTGCGTGTAAATGGCGTAAATCTCAAAATCATCTGATGAGCATGCAGTTTCCAGGAAGAACTGAAGTTTATCTTCCAAACCATGCAGATTTTGCGAAATTTCATTTGACGGCTATGATGTACTACACGTTGCATTGAAGTACCCAAAAACTCATAAAACGCAAATAATTTCCGAAAACTCCATATGCATCCGATTTCGGTGTGCACCCTAAAAAATACATCGATCTATACCTATTTCAATACGGTCCATTAAGAACCATGGATGACCAAGCTCACTCTATTTTTGAATAAATTGGGTACATCTCTCTTTCGGCTCAAGTTTTTAAAGTTATGTTTTCGCAAAAGTTCAAAATCCATGCCAGGCCATTTATTGTGATGGAAATGATCCACAGAAAAATCCAATTAAATCCGCGATATTTTCAAATACATTTTTTGCCAAATTTCGTGTTTTTGGCTGGCCAGTTCCCACGGTTCTAGTAGATGGATTTTCACGAAGAATCGTCTTATATCATCCGAAACGTAAAAAACTTTACTGATCGCGGGAACCCATGCCATTCAATTGACAGATCTAAAAATAGGTTTTTTAGAGGTAGGTAGGTTCTTCTTCTGGCTTTCCTTTTCATTGCAAAACATAGATCATCAAGCTGGACTCGTAAAGAGTATAAATAATCACTTAAAATTACATTCAAATGATCACTGCCATTACAAGGGCAAAATTCAAATAACAAAAGTTTTTTTTAGAAATTTGATCGCACAAAATTGTCAGATTTGGATGAGTATTACTCTGAAGTTGTGCATACTACATACACAAAATATATATATTAAATAACTCAGATTCGCGACTAGAATAATAATAAAATCGATTTTTAGAAATTCCTATTTGCGTATTAAATCTAGAAGTAAAACTCAAAAAACACTCAAAACCGAGCTTCAAAATGCAGCATAATTTAAAGGTAGCTGCAGTTAAAATTTTGAAAAAATTATACATAAGACACGTAGTCCCCATTTTGTTGGCTTCTAGTTTTACTTTGACACGAAATCCGTGAAATGAGTAGCTTAGTCACAAATCGATAGAGAACATAAAACAACTGGTTCGCCTCAACCTGTTTTTACATATTTTTTTTACGTTAAAGTAGCTGTGTCTACTTCCAACAAAATAAAGTTTGGAGGTCAATATCATGAACAGTTTACAACGACAGATCAATTATCCCAAAACTATTCCCTTTTTTCATATAGGTAATTAATTCCCCAGTTATAATGGGGTGAACCTTCAGCTATGTTAAAAAATTGGCCATATATGGGAGCTAAATCAAAATCTGAACCGATTTTCCCGAAACATACCACACATTAATCAAGACTCAATTCAGTACGCTATGCCAAATTTCGTGCAAATGAAGAATATATAGGGACTTTGGTGCACCTTTTTCATATTATCGGATGAATATATATATATATATATATATAGGAGGTATATCTAAATCTGAACCGAGTTTCACGAAACTCAACACACATCACTCTTGACTTTATTCAGTACGCTATACAAAATTTCGTGCAAATCGAAATTTATATAGGGAATTTACATAAAATTTACATAAAATCGGACGAAGATATATATGGAAGCTATATCGACTTCTCAACCGATTTTCCCGAAACTTACCACTCATCATTCTACACTCAATTAATTACGCTATGCCAAATTTCGTGCAAATCGAATAATATAAAGGGACTTTGGTGCACTATTTACATAAAATCGGACGAAAATATATATGGGAGCTATATCGAAATTTGAATTCTAGGCTTAATGCAGTGCGTTATACCAAATATCGTGCAAATCGAAATATATATAGGGACTTTGGTTCACCATATACATTAAATCGGACGAAAATATATGGGAGCTATATAAATCTGAACCGATTTCCATGAAACTTAGCACACATCATTCAAGACCCTATTCAGAACGCTATGCAAATTTTCGTGCAAATCGAAATATATATAGGGCCTTTGATGTACCATTTACCTTAAATCGGACGAAAATTTATACGGGAGCTATATCTAAATCTGAACCGATTTTTCCCAATTTCAATAGGGTTCGCCCTTGGGCCAAACAAATGAGCTGTGCCAAATTTCATCCAATTCGGATTATAAATGCGACCTGTACTTTGTTTACAATTTAACACCAACAAACGGACGGACATGCATAAATCGACTCAGAAAGTGATTTTAGACATATTCTCAAAAGGAACTATTTGTCTACCTCGTTTCCTTTTGCCTGTGACAAACATATGCACAAAGACATAAAACCCTGTACCACAGCGTGCGTGTAAAAATAGTACAGGAACAATATGTGTGAGCTGACTATACGACTACATGATACCCTTCACCACAAAGGGTATATTAAAAAGATGCATTCTAACAGAAATTGGATGTACTAAAATATCTGACCTTTATCCAAATGTGAATCGACTGAGATCAATCCATAAACATGCCATTCGTTTGTTACAATGACCAAAATTATGTAAATCGGTTTAAAACAAATATCAATATTTGGAGCCCAATAAACATGAAGTCGGTCGGAAATATATATGGGCTACATCTGTACTTCTACACGCAATTACGTCATTCTATTCTGAAAAAAACATGAAGAGTTTGGTGCAACATTTACTTAAAACCGGATGGAAATAGATATGGAACCTATATCCAAATATGAACGGACTTTAACGAAAGTTGTCACGGGTTAGGTTAGAAATCGGGCGAAGATATATATGAGAGCTATGTCTTAACCTGAACCGACTATCATTTATATAGGGACTTTGGTACAGATATATAGGGACTTTGGTATACCATTTACCTTAAATCGGACGAAAATATATATGGGAGCTATATCTAAATCTGAACCGATTTTCAAAAAATTTTACACACATCATTCTAGACTCAAGTCAGTACGCTATGCCAAATTTCGTGAAAATCGAAAGATGTATAGGGATTTTCGTGAACCATTTACCTTAAATCGGTCGAACAGATATATGAGAGCTATATCTAAATCTGAACCGATTTTCAAGAAATTTTACACACATCATTCTAGACTTAATTCAGTACGCAATACAAATTTCGTGCAAATCGAATGATATATAGGGACTTTGGTGCACCATTTGCATTAAATCGGACGAATATATATGGGAGCTATATCTAAATCTGAACCGATTTTCACGAAACTTGTCAGACATCACTCTAGGCTCAATTCAGTACGTTATGCCAAATTTCGTGCAAATCGAAAGATATATAAGGATTTGGGTGCACCATTTATATGAAATCGGACGAAACTATATATTGGAGCTATATCTAAATCTGGACCGGAGATTTTTCCCAATTTTAATAGGGTTCGTCCATGGGACAAACAAATGAGCTGTGCCAAATTTCTTCCAATTCGGATCATAAATGCGACCTGTACTTTGTTTACAATTTAACACCAACAGACGGACGGACGGACATGCATAAATCGACTCAGAAAGTGATTTTAGGCATATTCTCAAAAACAACTTTGGGTCTACCTCGTTTTTTTGCCTGTTACAAACATATGCACAAAGACATAATACCATGTACCACAGTGTGGTGAAGGGTATAAAAACACCTCCGATTAACCCTTTAAAAATATTCTTTAAAAATCCAAACCGTGGATTACCCTTATTTTCTTTTACAAATCCTCGCCTCGTGTTAATCCTTGAAAAATATTTTTAAAAAATCTACGCCTCGTTGTTGAAAAAATATTCCATAAAAATCCTCGCCTCTGTTACTCCTTGAGAAATATTCTTTAAAAAATCCCCGCCTCTGTTACCCCTTGAAAAATATTCTTTAACAAATCCAGGCCTCTGTTATTCCATAAAAAATATTCATTAAAAAAATTTCACGCCTCTGTTAACTATGAAATATATGCTTAAAAAATCCAAGCCTTGTGTTAGTTCTTAAAGAAATATTCTTAAAAAATCCACGCCATCAAAAAAAAATAATTATTTTTTAATAAATCCACGCCTTGGAAAAAATATTTTTTAAAAAATCCACGCTTTGGAAAAAATATTATTTTTATAAATCCACGCCTTGGAAAAAATATTTTTTTATAAATCCACGCTTGGAAAAATTTTATTTTTAAAAATCCACGCCTTCAAATTTTATTTTTAAAAATCCACGCCTTGGAAAAAATATTTTTTTTTATAAATCCACGCCTTGGAAAAAATATTTTTTTTATAAATCCACGACTTGTTCAAAAAATTTGTTTTTTATATACACTTCTTCGAAAAAATATTTTTTTTAATAAATCCACGCCTTGGAAAAAATATTTTTTTTATAAATCCACGCCTTGGGAAAAATATTTGTTTTATAAATCCACGGCTTGGAAAAAATATTTTTTTTAATAAATCCACGCCTTGGAAAAAATATTTTTTTAAAAAATCCACGCCTTGGAAAAATATTTTCTTTAAAAAATCCACGCCTTGGAAAAATTTTTTTTTATAAATCCACGCCTTGGGAAAAATATTTGTTTTATAAATCCACGGCTTGGAAAAAATATTTTTTTTAATAAATCCACGCCTATGGTTAGCCCTCAAAAAATATTTTTTTTAAAAAATCCAGGCCTTTTCAGAAAATACTACTTTTTAATAAATGCACGCCTAAAAAAAATATTTTTTGAAAAGTCCCCAGAAAAATATTTTGTAATAAATCCAGACTTGGAAAAAATATTTTTTTAATAAATCCACGCCTAGGGTAGGTGCACCAAAAATATATTTTTATTAAAACAAAGACTTGGAAAAAATATTTTTTTTATAAATCCACGCCTTGGGAAAAATATTTTTTTATAAATCCACGCCTTGGAAAAAATATTTTTTTAATAAATCCACGCCTTGGAAAAAATATTTTGCCCTTGGAAAAATATTTTTTAAAAAATCCACGCCTTAATCGATCCTTAGACAAATTGTGCAGATTCTTGGAAAAATATTTTTTAATTAATCCACGCCTTGGAAAAAATATTTTGTTGGTCCATATTTTTTAATTAATCCACGCCTTGGAAAAAATATTTTTTTAAAAAATCCACGCCTTGGAAAAATATTCTTTAATAAATCCACGCCTCAGTTGGCCCTTGAAAAATATTCTTTAAAAAATCCACGCCTCTTGGAAAAAATATTTTTATTCTTTAATAAATCCACGCCTCAAAAAAAACATTTTTTAATAAATCCACGCCTCAGTTGGCCCTTGAAAAATATTCTTTAATAAATCCACGCCTCAGTTGGCCCTTGAAAAATATTCTTTAAAAAATCCACGCCTTGGAAAAAATTATTTAAAAAATCCACGCCTTATAAGGACCTTGGAAAAAATTATTTAAAAAATCCACGCCTTGGAAAAAAATTATTTTAAAAATCCACGCCTTGGAAAAATATTTTTTAAAAAATCCACGCCTCCAAAAATATTTTTTAAAAAATCCACGCCTTGGAAAAAATATTGGCCTTGGAAAAATATTTTTAAAAAATCCACGTAGGCCCTTGGAAAAATATTTTTTTAATAAATCCACGCCTTGGGGAAAAATATTCTTTAATAAATCCACGCCTTGGAAAAAATATTTTTTTAAAAATCCACTAGTTCCTTGGAAAAAATATTTTTAAAAAATCCACGCCTTGGAAAAAATGGCCCTTGGAAAAATATTTAAAAAATCCACGCCTTGGAAAAAATATTCTTTAAAAAATCCACGTTGGCCCTTGGAAAAATATTTTTAAAAAATCCACGCCTTGGAAAAAAATTTTTTTTATAAATCCACGCCTTGGGGAAAAATATTTTTTTTTAAATCCACGCCTTGGAAAAAATATTTTTTTAAAAAATCCACGCCTTGGAAAAATATTCTTTAAAAAATCCACGCCTTGGAAAAAATATTCTTTAAAAAATCCACGCCTTGGAAAAAATATTTTGGCCCTTGAAAAATATTTTTTAATAAATCCACGCCTCAGCTGGCCCTTGAAAAATATTCTTAAATAAATCCACGCCTTTTGGAAAAAAGATTTTGTTGGAAAAATATTTCTTAAATTAATCCACGTCTTGGAAAAATATTTTTAATAAATCCATGCCTTGAAAAAAATATTTTTTAATAAATCCACGCATTATAGTCTTGGAAAAAATATTTTTTAATAAATCCATGCCTTGAAAAAAATATTTTTTAATAAATCCACGCCTTGGAAAAAATATTTTTTTTATAAATCCACGCCTTGGAAAAAATATTTTTTAATAAATCCACGCCTTGGAAAAAATATTTTTTTAAAAATCCACGCCTTGGAAAAAATATTTTTTTAAAAATCCACGCCTTGGAAAAAATATTTTTTATGAATCCACGCCTTGGAAAAAATATTTTTTTATAAATATCCACGCCTTGGTAATTATCATAAAAGGTTTCTTTAAAACCCGTTAACCGTTTAAAAATATTCTTTAAAAAATCTTAAATATTCTTAAAAAATCCACGCCTTGTGTTAGTTCCTGAAGAAATATTCTTAAAAAATCCATGTCTTGTGTTGGTCCTTGAAAAATATTCTTTTAAGAAGCCAGTCGTTGTGATGGCCCTCAAACAATATTATTTAAAAACGACCCCTCGTGTAGCTTTTGGATAATATTCTTTAAAAAAAATGCACGGCTCTCTGAACCCTTGGAAAAATATTCTTTAAAAAAATGCTCGGCCCTCTGAACCCTTGGAAAAATATTCTTTAAAAAATCCACGCCATGTGTTACCCCTTGAAAAATATTCTTAAAAAAAATACACGCCTCTGTTACCCCTTTGAAAAATATTCTTTAAAAAAACCCACGCCTCTGTTACCCTTAAAAAATATTCTTTAAATCTTAAATATTCTTAAAATATCCACGCCTTGTGTTGGTCCTTGAAAAAGTATTCTTTTAAGTAGCCAGTCGTTGTATTGAACGGCTCTCTGAACCCTTTAAAAATATTCTTTAAAAAATCCACGCCTCGGTTAACCCTTGGAAAAATATTCTTTACTAAGTCTACATCTTGTATGAGGCCTTAAAACAATTCTTAAAAATATTCAAGCCTGTATGTAGTCCTTGAAATATATTTTTCAAAAAATTTGCTTTCGATCCCCCAATAATAACTTTGCCATATACCTTAATGTATATTCAATGTCCTTAAAGTGCCTAAATCATTTTCAAATTATTCTTAATAAAAAACATTTATTATCCTGCACCCTTGACATTTGTATTTAAAAAGAAATATATATTTCCAACCCCCCTCCATTTGCTCTTCATCCAGACAAAATTCAAAATTGCCACTCGTCGTCGTATTATAATAACTTCTATTCAATTTAAGAGACACAATAACAACAAAAAATTCAGCATTTATCAAGTTCAAGTGGATTTTCCATCCTGGTTTTTCAATTCAATGTGGGGTTTTTTTCTGTTGAATTGTCAATGAACTTTTCTTTGCCAAATTTTTTTTGGCATATCCTTCTCTGTCTGTTTGTGTCTCTCTCCCTCTCGCTTTCTGTCCTGCTCCATTGTCAATCACACCATAACAAAAAGGATGCCCATTTTCTGCAAATTTTCCTTTCGATTTGTTACACTGTTAAAAACGTTGTTATGCTTCATATTTTTATGGATGAGTGAGTGTAAGTGTGTGTGCGTCTGTCTGTCTCTCTGTGTGTACGTGTGTCTGTGTCGGCATGAGTAATATAAACGTTTAACATAATAATTATTATTATTATTGTCGTTTGCCATGCTAAACGGTATTGCTACTCCTGGTGCTGCTGCTGCTCCTCAAACGTCTGACTACACCGCGTTGCAAATATTTTTGTGGCAAATCGTAACGAAGTGGCTCTGCTCCATTACCCTGCGTTTTGTAAAATGAGATATTCTGGAATTCTTAACAAAAATATTAAAATTGTTTGTTTGTCTTAGTTAGTCGGTCGGTCGCTTGGTCGATTCGTTTCTTCTTTGGGTTGATTCAGCTTTTCGTTTGCCATAAAGAATTAAATTAGAAGGAACCCCATAAAATTGTGCCACCGAAAGAGGACTTCTATCCGGCATTTGTGTGTTTTTTTTTGTGAAAATTTCCTGTGCGTAGTTATGCATCTAAATGGGTCGATTATACTTTTCATCTAGCTGTACGGCTGTGTGTGTGTGTGTGTTTATCTGGCATCAAGGTATAAACGAAATGAAGTTAAAATTTCGATATGTACTTCAAATGAAGTTTTATGTAAGGTGGTCTAAGTGGGAACTGTAACGTAAAAGGAAATAGTCGGGCTGGCAGGTTCAGTAATGGTCTTGATTGCTTTGTAAAGAAAGAATTTTTTGTTGATTGAAGTCAATGAACGGGCAAGAAAATTATGTAAATGTTTTATGCTATAAACACTACGTGAGATGAGTAATGGAAATAATTGCGGATTGGACTCGGCTTATTTAAATGGAACATTTGAGAGGATATTCTAGGAATTACTTTAGAATTTCTGGAAGATTCCCTCTCTTTTGAAAAAAAAATATTCTTTAAAAAAGCAAAGGCCTTTGTAGGTCCCCGAAAAAATAAATATGTTTCAGGGACCTTTGTAGATCCTTGAAACATATTCTTTAAAAAATACACGCCTTGTGTTAATCCCTGAAAAAAATATTCTTTAAAAATACACGCCTTGTGTTAATCCCTGAAAATATATTCTTTAAAAAATTCACGCCTTAAGAGCCCCTACAGAATATTCTTTAACAAATCAACGTTTAAAGGGACCCTGAAAAAATATTCTTTAAAAATTCACGCATGTTATTAGATCCCGAAAAATATTCTTTGCAATCGGTACTAAATTTTTCATTTGGTCAGATATAGAAGCTATATCTAAATCTGAACCGATTTCAGGAAACTCAAAACAAATTATTCTAGACCTAATTCATTACGCTGTGCCAGATTCCGTGCAAATCGAATGATATATAGGGTATTTGGTGGACCATTTACATTAAATCTGACGAAAATATACATGGGAGCTATGTCTAAATCTGAATCGATTGTCACGAAACTGAACACACATCATTCTTGACTTAATTCATTACACTATACCAAATTTCATACAAATCGAAAGATATATAGGGACTTTGGTAGACCATTTACATTAAATCGGACGAAAATATATATGGGAGCTATATCTAATTCTGAACCGATTTTCAGGAAACTTCACACACATCGTTCTAGACCTAATTCAGTACACCATACTAAATTTCGTACAAATCGATAGATAGATAGGGTATTTGGTGGACCATTTACATTAAATCGGACGAAAATATATGTGGGAGCTATATCTAAATCTGGACCGATTTTCACGAAACTTACCACACATCATTCTAGACGTAATTCATTACGCTGTGTGAAATTTCGTGCAAATCGAACGATATATAGCGACTTTGGTGCACAATTTACCTTAGATCGGACGAAAATATATATGGGAGCTATATCTAAATCTGAACCGATTTTCACGAAACTGAACACACATCATTCTATACTTCATTCATTATGCTGTGCCAAGTTTCGTGCAAATCGAAAGATATATAGGGACTTTGGTGCACCATTTACATAAAATCGGACGAGACTATATATGGGAGCTATATCTAAATCTGAACCGATTTTAATCAACCTCAGCACACATCTTTCTAGGACTAATTCATTATGCTGTGCCAAATTTCGTGCAAATCGATTGATATATAGGGACTTTGGTGCACATTTACATAAAATCGGACGAAACTATATATGGGAGCTATATCTAAATCTGAACCGATTTTCACCAAACTCAGCACACATCATTCTGCACCTAATACAGAACGCTCTGTCAAATTTCGTGCAAATCGAATGATATATAGAGACTTTGGTGCACCATTTACTTAAAATCGGACGAAACTATATATGGGAGCTATATCTAAATCTGAACCGATTTTCACCAAACTCAGCACACATCATTCTGCACCTAATACAGAACGCTCTGTCAAATTTCGTGCAAATCGAATGATATATAGAGACTTTGGTGCACCATTTACTTAAAATCGGACGAAACTATATATAGGAGCTATATCTAAAACAAAACCGATTTTCACGAAACTTAGAGCACATTATTCTGGACTTAATTGAATACGATATGCTAAATTTCGTACAAATCGAAAGATATATAGGGACTTTGGTGGACCATTTACAATAAATCGGACGAAAATATATATGGGAGCTATATATAAATCTGAACCGATTTTCAGGAAACTTAACACACATCAATCTAGACCTAATTCATTACGCTGTGCCAAATTTCGTGCAAATCGAGGGATATATTGGGACTTTGGTGCATCATTTACATTAAATCGGACGAAAATATATATATGGGAGCTATATCTAAAAAATATTCTTTAAAAATCCACGCTTTGGTTAAAAAAATATTCTTTAAAAAATCCACGCCTTATGGGTGGTGGTTAAAAAAATATTCTTTAAAAATCCACGCTTTGGTTAAAAAATATTCTTTAAAAATCCACGCTTTGGTTAAAAAAATATTCTTTAAAAATCCACGCTTTGGTTAAAAAAATATTCTTTAAAAATCCACGCTTTGGTTAAAAAAATATTATTTAAAAATCCACGCTTTGGTTAAAAAAAATATTCTTTAAAAATCCACGCTTTGGTTAAAAAAATATTCTTTAAAAATCCACGCTTCGGTTAAAAAAATATTATTTAAAAATCCACGCTTTGGTTAAAAAAAATATTCTTTAAAAATCCACGCTTTGGTTGAAAAAAAATATTATTTAAAAATCCACGCTTTGGTTAAAAAAAAAATTCATTAAAACCCCACTCCTGTTATTAGGCCCTGAAAGTGTATTGAAAAAAATATTCTGTAAAAAATCCACGCTTTGCTTAAAAAAAATATTCTTATAAAAACCACGCTTCGGTTTACCCTTGAACAAATATTCTTATAAAAACCACGCTTGAACAAATATTGTTTACAAAATGCACGCCTAGGTTAATCCTTTTTTTGAAAAATCCAAGCCTCGGTTAACCCTTGAAAAAATATTCTCTTTATTGACAGATATTAAAAATTCCAACCCATCATTACTTACTCGATTTCAGTTCGTAATGACTTCATGTGTAATTGTCAATTGCATCATCGTCATCGATTCAGGCATATTGCATTCAATTTATTTCCAAACTGCAATACCCCTTTTCCCCCCAAACTAATGTCCTGTCCTGTTACAAACTAAATCACACCTATTGTCATATCATTTATGATGGATGGAAGTCAACAGACATGTCATACAGACTCCGATGTTGTTAACAAGCAGGGACCAACAGCAAGAAAAAACAACAACAACAGAAAAACTTTAACAGACACATGTCCACTTGTTTGCCTGCAAATTTATGGAAATATTTGAAAATGGAGACACTTTGCCCTAAAGTGTGAATATGAAAAGTTACCTTTTTCGGACCATCGAACAAAAAAAAAAAAAAAACTGCAACGAACTTCGAGCGTAAAGCCATTAAAAGCAACGAGACATACGTAACTGCTTGTTGGGGAGGGTCAATTGAAACAGCAAAAAAATATGGGAAACCTGAATGCCAGTGGTAGTGAATGACGTACGTTTTTGGTGTGGGCTTCTATTGTCATTCACAGTCTCACTTCACGTCCGCTCACAATTGAGCGAGACTTGTGTACCGATGGCCACAACATTTTCATCACAAAGTTATGCAGTATTGTAATAATGGTTATGGGTTCAAATATTTGTTATAGTACATTAGGGTGGTTTTTCAAAAACCGATTTCGAAATTGGAGTCCCCCAACTTTCAAAGCAGTTGCAATCGCATCCAAAAACCCGATTTGATTCTGTTTCCCAAGAATGTTATATTTTATAATTATTTTTTAATTTCAACCCACCCTAATATACAGTCATCCATTTGTATATAAAAAAACTTGAAAATAAAAGGAATAACTCTTCTCTATACATTTGTATGTACGTTAGTCGTCATTGCACAAATACATACATCTGTGGGTACCAAACACATACATACATATATATTTGACATATTGCTAAGTTGCCACAAAACTGTTTCCAAACAGATGTTCTTCTTGGAATGTGTCGCAATCGAATGACGTTGAACAAATGCAAATGTGTTTGTTTGCAACACGAACAAACACATGTCTGCTGTGTCCATGCCACTCTCGAAGTCACAGCCCCCCAAACCATACACATGTTAACCAATCACTATGCCATAATAAAACGCAACAACAACAACAGCAGCAGCAACAAAAAACTCCCACACACACACACACATGAAAAGAAACTAACGACTGCATCATAAGCAGAAACCCTTCTAGTAGTGAGGACGTCAATGCCTATGATTGTAGGCGTTACAGGAAATTTCCTAGGGTAGTGTTCAGATTAATAAAGTTAGAAAGAAATTACATCAGTCAACAGAGCAAGGCAAGGGAAAAAATTACTTTGAAAAAAAATGGCTAGGAATTTAAAATTTAAGTGGCATTAAAGCTTATATGCCAAAAACCAAGTGATATTTTTTATTGGGAAAAATAAATGGCCCAGAAAAATGTATCATTATTTTTGAATTCTCAGAATGGTAGAAGACCTCCTGACTAAAGGGGGTAGAATTTTTAAAGAATATTTTTTCTATGAATAACCAAGGCGTGGGTTTTTTAAAGAATATTTTTTCTAGGATTA
>NW_026881840.1:0-35875 GCF_032173495.1 Musca vetustissima
TATTCGGTATATTGGAGATCATTGACACGTTTTCCAACCAACTTGGCTGTAATTTTGTATTTTGGGTTGTCATTGTATAGCAGATTTCCGTACTACTAATTTTTTGTATTGACCCCCAAGATATAGTACCCTCCTATATAGGGATTTATGACTTGTTTTGCAATCATATACCTCCCGAAGAGATGTTCACAATTGGCTACTGAGATCTTGGGATTTAACTTTGTTACTTCTTCCTTTGTGGTCGCATAAAATATAAGGTCTACAGCAAGAACTTATCGCCAATTGAAAATCTCAGAAACAGAATTCGTGAAGTTATGGAGCAAATAGAGCGATTACGATTATTCAAACTTGGATGAAAAAAATATAATTATGTAAGCGGACCTAAGCTCGTAATTTCAATGATCTTATTTTTGAATTATTCCTAATTAAAAAGAAGCTATGAATAGCTTCTGGGGAGTATATATAGAAAACAAAAACTAAGGGAACCGGTGAGGATCAGTTGACGGAGAATGCCATATCTTCCCCAATAATAAATAGATGTTTTTTATAAAAACAACAAACTGGGATTCAGTTTTAATATTTTGCAAAAACAGAATAAAAATCAGTGAGCGGAGCAGTATAGTCGGACGCGGCCGACCATACGATACTCTTCACAACTACCACGTAACTCTAACTTTCTGCGGATTTTTATTCCGAGCCTGGGCAATATTTCTCGATATTTGCACCCTCTTTTCCGATTAGAGTTCAACAGCACCACTTGCTTACAATGACATATTTTCCGAATATTACTAATATTCAGTACAGACGCCCCCTCTAATTACTTGTCCAGATTCCCTTCACCGTGTGTGGTGTTGTGATGTTCGGTTTACAATTGTGGCCTATAGATCGTCTCAAAAAAAAAAAACAAACAAAAAAAGTTTTCGCTCGACTTCATCCAGAATTGTTATCTGATCATCACCGAAAATTGTGGGCGTTGTCCTTGACCATAATTGGAACCTCATGGACAATTTCAAAGCGATCAGTGCTATATTTCCGCCATCTAGTGTGGCTATGAGTTACTAAATAATATTTGAATACATAAGCACCTGTAAATATTTACGTGTAATTCCCACATCCGAGAAAATACCACAATATAATTGGTATCAATTTAAAGGCCAACCACTCCTCTTGGATATACTACCAACTTCCCGGCTCTATGTCCTTCAGGATAAAATATATACGCCATAGAATACAAATTTTGTCATTTTTCACACAAAAGTCATGGTCCAGTTGACCCGCTAAATATTGACCGATCTTTAACAAAACAGGTATGATTATTCTTTGGCCCAATCCTCTTCTCCATGTAAAAATTCGAGATGTTTGGGCCATAATTGCGGCCTCAGGAGCGACCAGAAAAACCGACAAAAATTAAGTATTTGGTCCATTTCATCCCCTAAATATTATAGGAAGTGATGCAAATGTGGTATATGTTGGTAATGTGGTATAGTCACTTTTTTTGTAAACTGAAAATTTTAGAATAACTGAAACATGTTTTATAGTTTGCTGTTCTCAAAAAAATAAGATAGCAATGATCTGTTTAATTTAGAATAAATAGAATAAATAGCAAAAATTAAATTTTTCATGAAATTGACTTTTTTTCGGTTGAAGTTTAAAAATAATTTTTTGTTTTACAGATTTATTTTAATCTTTATTATGAAAGCATTAAAATAATCAGTAAGTACTAAAAATCAAATAATATGCGCGATTGCAACACATATTTACCAATTTAGGAAAAAAACTAGACAATTATTCAGTGAATGCAAGTGCAGGTAATGTGGTATACCTGGAGTCTGTATGAAAAAAAACCAACACAAGACTAATTTTCATTACTATTTGAAACATTTGTCCTCTACGAGCGCCTACCATGCATCATAAGGATGAAAAACAAAGGTTATGGGATTTTAACTACTTCTCCGTACAAAAATTAAATATTGCCATGTGTAGACATTATTATATAATAAAAATTAAAGTTCCACTCAACGTATCCGTTAAAAATCTTAACAGACATAAATCTCGAGCTAATTCGCATTCACTAAAAACAATAAAGTATATAAGATATCAATTGGAAGTGAAAATTATACTATACCACATTAACATCATGTGCTATACCACATTACCTACACTTTTTTTAAAATCACTTTTAATGGAATTTCAAATATTTTCTCAAATATCTCTTAAATTGTTAGAATAATATTATTTTCAAATTGATACGTGGAAAGACGACTCATGTAGCATGTTAAGTGCAAAATTTCAATTTAATCGGATAAAAAATAAAAATTTGGCAATCTGAAAACAAATGGGTATACCACATTTGCATCACCTCCTATATCCGATCTTTACCAAAAACAATAGGGGTCTTCATTGGGCCGAACCCATCCTACATGCAAAATTTCGTGAAGATTTGTTCATAGCTGTGGCCGGTATCATGTTTACAAAATATAATGGACAGACGGACGGACACACATGTCTAGATCGACTCAGCTAGTCGAGGTATGATGATCGGTATACTTAAGGTGGGTCTATGACCAATATTTCGCGGCGCTACAAACTCTTGGGGCTGCACAAAGCTATAATACCCTGACAATATAGTTGTGTAGGGTAGCTTCCATTGTGTGATCGAGATTTGGTTTCCGGGACACATGGAATACTGCGACGATTTATCTGCTGAATCTTCACAATAAAGTTGTAGTATATTCTAACCCTCCATTTTCAATTTCCTTTACTTTGTAAACCCACTTCCTATTCTCAACGTTCCTTTGCTATTTTATGGGCCAATAAGTAATAACCAAATAAAAATCTTCAATTTTTTTCATATGCCAAAAAACCCGAATAAATGAAAATAATAATAATGAAAATACGACGAAAATAGAATAGTTCAAATTATATAACTAGTGGCAGGGCATCGTTAAAGGCGGAGGTTATACATGTTTGCTTTTCCGTTACGGATTTCTCTCGCTGCGGCCCCAAAAAGATATATGTGAATGTATCCTCCAGGCAATTCGGAAAATTCAACGGCTGTTGCAGGGCAGTAGCTCGTCTTTGATCTGCTGTGTGGCAACGCGTATGATGTTGATGCTTTTGGATGCCTTCGGCGTTATTTCCTTAGCTGTGATTTTTTTATTTGGTTTGTGTGTGTGTGTGCCTTTTCCCGTTTTCCATATTTTTTGTTTTTACAGATATGGCCTGGCAATAAATTAAATCTGCGCCATAAAAGGGCAAATGTTAAACTCATACACACACACAATTTTTCATATATAATTTTTTGTGTATAATCCCCCACGGCATGGCTAACAAAAAAAAACTTTTCTTCAAGTTGCAGCGTGAACATCACGCAGCAGAGCACATATTAAATGTCTGTTGCAATATTGAGAATAGTTGGTAGTTGGTTTTTTGTCTGTTCGTTTTCTTGTTGTTGTTATTGTTATTGCTGGTATTTGTTGTTTTGAATCTTTTGGTTTCTGGCTTATTTGCGACCGACAATGCAATGCATTTTATTGCAATTCAAATCCTCCCACGCCTTGTACCATAATAACATTTTGGACAAAGACTTTCGAGAGTTGGTTGTTCAGTCGCTGCAGCGTTAAGACTATTATCTCGAACAATGGCAATGGTTGGAGATAAGGCGTGCTAAGGACCAAGGATATCCTATATAACTTTTTGGTCTTAATTAATTTTCAAAAGTTTTCAAAGTTCTTTTGCTCAGTGCGATATTTAAGCTTATATTTTATTGTGGGTAAAAGTCATTTCAAATTTTCATTCAATGGATTAAAACTATTCTAAATTGTATTTAATGTGTAAAAATAGCACTGTCAACATTAGAAAATTCGATTTGATTTAGTTAATGTTTTGAATAAGAAATGTTAATTCTCTTTAATAGTCTTAAAAATATTTTAGCGTACAAAGCAGTAACGATTCCTAAGCATAATAGTTTATCAACGGATTTTATAGATAGAACTCCTTCCACTGGATTTTGGCCCAAAGAATAAGCATGCCTGTTTTCATAAAGATCGGTCATTATTTAGCGGGTCAAATGGACCCTGACTTTTGTGTGAAAAATTACAAAATTTGTATTCTATGGCGTAAATATTTACTCCTGAAGGACATAGACCCGAGAAGTTGATAGTATATACAAGAGGAGTGGTTGACCTTTAAATTAATACCATTTACATTGTCGTATGTACTCGGATGTGGGAGTTACATTTTAATATTTACAGGTGCTTATGTACTCAGATATTATTTAGTAATCTATTACCACAATAGACGGCGGAAATAAAGCGCTGATCGCTTTGAATTTTCCATGAGGTTCATCTTATGGTCAAGGACAACGCCTATAATATTCGGTGGCGATCAGATTATAATTATGGGATGAAATGGACAGAATACTTATTTTTTTGTGTGTGTGTGTGTTTTTTTTCGAGTCGATTTATAAGGAGAATCTGGCCAATTACAGCCCTCGTCTACTGAATATTAAAAATATATGTTGACATCTGGTCGGTTAAGAGGGTGCAAATATCGCGAAATATTGCCCAAGCTCAGAATATAGAACCACAGAAAGATAGAATTTCGTGGAAGTTGTGTAAGGTATCATATGGTCCGTCCCGTCCGACTATAGTGCTCCGCTCACTGGTTAATATTTGCTGTAATACAGCGCAAATATTAAAATATTATTGAAATCAGACTTTTTTGTGCAAAAGTTCATGAAATCGTCTCAATCGGACAAACATTGAAACTGAGGTGCATTATTCTAAAATATGAACCTATATTTTAATCTGAAACGGTTTCAATAAAACTTAACAAGCGTTAGTGTGTATGTAATTCTGTACGTGCGAAATTTTGTGTTAACGGGTCAAAGGTTTGGATTTTCGTGCACCGTTGTAAAATTAGACGAAATTGTATATGGGAGCTATATCTGAATATGAACCCAATTTCTATAGGTATATGGCAAATGGATGTGCAAAGAAAGTATGAACTGCTAAAAACTAGTTGGTTTTTTTCAGCATAAAACCCACCTATTTCAATACCTGCAATGAAATGGCTATGACATGCAAACAAGGAAAATAATCTGAACAAATAACCGTTGACCTATACCGACATTTCTAAAAACGGATTATGTAAACCATAATACGAATTTCAGACTTTTTTAATGGATAATTATACCATCAGCCTAATGACTAATGAGGGTGTATACACTTTAACACGGAGAAAATGTGCCTTATCGAAATATTGGTTTTAGAAATTTAGATTTCAAACTTTGCCCATCTTATTATTTCTTCCAAACTTAGTTCAAATTCGAAGATGGTTAATATCGGCCCACTCCCTCTGGAACCTCCACACAGGGGCTAGGTCTAAATGCGGATATAGTTCATTATCGAACCTTACTAATCTAATTTCTTATCTCGCTATCCTTCGCAGGTGAAATGTTTACAACAGAGTCTTAGAACCAAACTCAAAACGCGGAACAAATCAGATAACTATATTAATATAGAAATGGGGGTATATGGGGGCGAATATTAACATTTGTTGGTACAAAATTGCAGCGAATTCGGTTGAAAAACGCGCTCAAGAACCCCAAAATACCGAAAATTAGGGGTACCCTTAAATGGGGGCTATCCGAAAAAATGGACCTATATTCATAATTTTTTGTGGAGAGATTTTGTACTTATTAAGAACTCAAAATACTGAATTACAGCCAATTCGGTGGAAAATTCGATCAAACCCCCCAAAATACTGAAAATTAGGATGCACCGTTATATGGGGACTACCGGAAAAAGTGGACCAATATTTATAAATTTGTGGAGACATTCAGTACCCAATAAGAACTAAATGTACCAAATTTCAGCGTATTCGGTTGAAAAACGCGCTCAAGAACCCCAAAATATCGAAAATTGGGGGATACTGTTATATGGGAGCTATGCCTAAACGTGGACCGATATATCCCATCTTCGAACTTGACCTGCTGCAGATAAAAGACAAACCTATGCAAAATTTGCCCTGAGTAGAAATTTATGCCATTTATGCCATAATATGTAAATATTTTGTTGGTGGAAAATAAATCCATTAGGCCGGTCGTCGAAAATGTCGATAACATCGGAGAAAAGATCGAAGTTTACCGGCATGTTGACAGTGTTTTAACAGAAGATCGATGTTTGGGTGTCACACCAATTAGCAGAAAAAATAGGATGGATCGAATTTCCATCTTTGAAGCCTTATTCAAACTGAATGAGATAGATCAATTTCTGAAACGGATGGTGACTGGAGATGAGAAATGTAACCCTGTGCCAAAACAATCGTGATCAAAGAGCGGTGAAGCAGCTCACACGGTGGCCACGACTTACGGCCAGGAAGGTTCTGCTATGCGTTTGGTGGGACTGGAAGGGGATTATTTAACTATAAGTTGTTTCCATATGGCCAAACGCTAAATTCTGATCTCTACTGTCAACAACTGGACCATTTGAAGATATCAATTAACTAGAAAAGTCCACCAGGACAACGCTAGGCCACACACATTTGGTGGGACTGGAAGGGGATTATTTACTATAAGTTGCTTCCATATGGCCAAACGCTAAATTCGGATCTCTACTGACTACAACTGGACCGTTTGATAATAGCAATTGACCAGAAACGGCCAACAGGAGAGGTGTCGTGTTCCACCAGGACAACGCTCGGCCACACACAGAAGCCAGAAACTTCAGGAGCTTGGTTGGGAAGTTTTAATGCATGCGCCATACAATCCGGATTTGGCACCAGACGATTATCATTTAGCAATGCAAGAAAAAGCATAGTAAAGAAAATCGACTACTAGAGATTTTTTGCAAATAGAGAGCTGGACTTCTATGAAAATTATAGGCGTTATTCTTAACCATACCTGGATCCTCATGGAAAATTTCAAAGCGATCCGCGCTGTATTTCCGCCTCTAGTTTGGTAATGTGTTACTAAATGTAAATGTAAATGTTATGTAAGCACCTGTAAATATTTAAATGTAACTCCCACATCCGAGTATATACGACAATAAAATTGGTAACAATTTAAAGGTTAACCACTCCTCTTGGATATACTATCAACTTCTCATTCAGGAGTCAATTATACGCTATAGAATACAAATTTTGTAATTTTTCACACAAAATTTAGGGTCCATTTGACCCGCTAAATATTGATCGATCTTTATCAAAACAGGCATGCTTATTCTTTGGCCCAATCCCCTTATCCATGTAGAAATTTGTGGTGTATGTACCATAATTGCGGCCTCTAGAGCGACCAGAAAATCAGACCAAATTTAAGTTTTTGGTCCATTTCATCACCTAAATATTAACCGATCTTTACCAAAAAAAAAAAAAAAAAAAATAGGGCAGAACCCATCCTACATGCAATATTTCGTGAATATTGGTCCATAACTGCGGCCTGTATCGTGTTACAAATTATAATGGACAGACGGACGGACACACATATCTAGATCGACTCAGCTAGTCGAGATATAACGATCGGTATACTTAAAGGTGGGACTAGGACTAATATTTCTTGGGGCTGCACAAAGCTATAATATCCTGACAACATAGTTGTGTAGGGTATAATAATGGATTTCTTTTCCCCAACCTAATATTTTCAAACAGAAGTCTTGGTTCATTTGACCCGCCAAATATTGACCGATAAATTAAAGAAAAAATATCTGTTCCAATTAGTTGGTCCCCGCGTATAATTCCAATTAGTTGGTCCGGAGTATAGCGACTAAAAAACCAGGCAAAAATAAAGTATAGCGTCCATATCATCCCTTAAATATAATTTGATAATAATATAATTATAGGCGTCATTGATCATAAGCGGTACGTTAGTGAGGTAATACTAAACAATAAGATAATACGAAGACTTCCACCTCCGAGCATTAGCATCAATTGAATCGTCAAATACTCCTCTTGGATATACTACCAACTATTCCAGTCTATGTCCAGCTTGACTAAATATGTTCCCGATAGAATGAAAATTTTCACACAAAAGCCATGGTCCGTTTGACCAGCTAAATATTATTCATTGACCAGATCCCCTTTCCCAAAGTAAAATTTCGTTCGGGTTATAATTGTAGTCTGAGAGCGACTAAAATAGTAAAGACTTGGTGGGCCTAGGACCAATATTTCGTGGTGTTACAATTTCTTGGGGCCACACGAAGCTATATGACAAATCCATCC
Organism: Musca vetustissima; assembly: GCF_032173495.1. Classification (NCBI taxonomy): domain Eukaryota; kingdom Metazoa; phylum Arthropoda; class Insecta; order Diptera; family Muscidae; genus Musca; species Musca vetustissima. Next base: position 8,218 of record NW_026881840.1, read on the forward strand.
AAAGTTGTGTAGGGCATAATTACCTTCCAATGTCAACGTGAATATTTAAATTCCTTGAGTTTTTCCTAATCTTTTTTCATGGAGTAACGATTCCATCAAATCTTAAATAAAAATTTATAGAAATTTGATACACGGATACGTGCTTGTAAAAAAGATATAACCCTATTGCCCACCTCATGGTAGATAATATACAAAATTCGTATAATTTATCTTCCCTAGTTATATTTCAAATATCAACCCACCAAATCAGACACAAATTGGAATGTCGGGATTAGAGACAAAGACATCCTCCATTAATTATTTTCTAGGACATGTTATCTTCAAACAATGAGGCAGAGGAAATAACTTTTTTTTTAAATAGAATACTTCAGAATAACTGTCACATTTGTTTGTTTGCTATTCCAGCTTTTCGAAGAGGTTGAAAAAAAATGAATGCCTAAAAGCACTCGACCACAAGAATTGGAGCAAGCAAGTTGATATTCATGCATTCGTTCGTTCGTTCATTTATCAGGAAATTTGTTTTCTTCCAATTTTTGTGTTTTTCGTTTTTATATTATTTTTCTTCATCAACTTGCAGCAATTGTATTCGCATTCTATGTAGGTGTCGGTTTGTTAGTACTTAAGTATTAAAAAGGTAATTAATTTTATTTTGTTGCTTTTGCAGTTGTTCGCAGAAGCAAAACTGTGATGCGTCGTGTTATAAATGAGAAAGGTGAGCGAGGAATGGTAGAATAATAATAATAAAAAAACAACTATTTAATTCACTTACATTTCCTTTAATTGGTGTAGTACTGTAAATTGGATTTGTATTTGGCATAAAACCAGCAGTTGTTGCAGTTGAGACACCACCGCCCGCAGCAGCAATCTCATGGCCAGCAATAGCTGCACCCACTCCCACTCCCACACCGATACCACCCGCCGCAGTAGCAACAATATTACTGGCATTGCTGCTAACAAACCAAGGTGAGTGCTGTTGATGGGCATGGTGCGGATGGGTGGCATGTTGGGGAGCCGCATACTGTTGCATCGATGGTCCAGGTCCATTGTAACGAAATGGAGGAGGCGGTGTGGGCTGTTGTGCCGGTCCCAAATACTGGACAGTCTGCATATTCATTGTTTGTGTCCTTAGTGTCCTTGGGAATGCGGGCTCAGATGATATGCCACAATCGCACAAACCCTTCAACAATCTACGAGTGAGTGTGCAACTTGCAAGACGACAGAGATAGATGAAGGAAATTCACAACTGAAATTGAAATGAAAATTTTGTATAAAAATTAATTAAAAATAAAATACAAAATTATATAACTTAAAGTATTGCAGAGAGAGGGGGGAGCGGGGGGCTGGGTTACAGTTCAAATGGAAACCTTTGAACTACAAAATTACAACACAGTTTCTGTAGTTGCTGCATCAATACAAAGTTTATGATATGTCTAAACTTTGAACTAATGTTTGTTGTTGAAAATTTAAAATGGATACGAATGGTCATGTATAATGTTATGTAGATATGTAGCAATGACGATTAGTAGAAATGTTTAGAATTGATTATGCTGCAAGCAATGGAAATTTAACAGAGAATTTTATTTCAATTTTTGCAAATGAGCACATGAGGGTCAAATGTAGCACAAATTGAAATGCAACGTGTTCAATTTAAATTCGAATGATATGCGTCAATCGGGCAAAAGTGAAATCGGATCAAAATAGATATGAGAGCTATATTTAAGTCTGAATCGATTTTCGCAAAAATCAACAAACGTCATTTTATACTCAATTCACTATACTATGCTAAATTTCGGACCAACGTGGGGTCTTTACTGCATAATTTGTATACAATCGGACAAAAATACAGGGTTAATAATTTCGTGGTTTCAAAAGTATGCGACTGGAATTCGACCTCTGTCAAAATAAGTTGTTAAACTAATTTTGCAATATTTTGAAGGTTTGGTCGCATTTTTATGGAGGATAAAATGTATCTGTTTGTAAAACATTCAAAAACGTGTTTACTATAGTTTCATATATGGGCAATATTGCCAATTTTTTAATATTCCATTTTCAAAAAATCGGCTTTTTTGTTTTCGTGGTACATCAATGATTTTTGGTACACATATAGAGAAAAATTTTCTGACACCGAAACCGTTCGCGATCAAATTTTTGGTTGATACGCGCAATAGTTATAGAGATTTTAATTTTGGGCTTAAGAAAAAAATCTTAATATTAAGCGTTTTATTAGATTGACCAATAACGTCCATATATATCTTCCTTCTTAAAATAAGAATGTGAATATATAATAATCATAGCGAAAAAGTTGCACATCTTCGCGAAATGTGAGAAACATAATAAAAATAGGAGATTACGTTAATATTTATACCCTACACAACTATGTTGTCAGGGTATTATAGCTTTGTGCAGCCCCAAAAGTTTGTAACGCCGCGAAATATTGGACCTAGACCCACCTTTAAGTATACCGATCGTCATATCCCGACTAGCTGAGTCGATCTAGACATGTGTGTCCGTCCGTCTGTCCATTATAATTTGTAAACACGATACAGGCCACAGTTATGGACCAATTTTCGAAATTTTGCATGTAGGTTGGGTTCTGGCCAATGAAGACCCCTATTGCTTTTGGGAAAGACCGGTTAATATTTAGGGGATAAAATGGACCAAATACTTATTATTATTATTGTTGTATTGTATTATTAATATTGTTGTATGTGCTGGGATGTGGGAGTTACACCTAAATATATACAGGTATCTCCGTATTCGTATATTGTTTAGTAACCCATTATCACTCTAGAGAGCGGAACTATAGCGCTGATCGCTTTGAAATTTTCCATGAGGTTCCAGTTATGGTCAAGAACAACTCCTAAAATTTTCGGTGATGATCAGATAATAATTTTGGATCGATGTGGGCCGAAAACTTAATTTTTTGTGTTATTTTCGAGTCGATCTATAGACCACAAATGAAAGCTGAACATCACAACACAACCCACGGTGAAGGGAATCTGGACAATAGCTGTACTGAATACTCGTAATATTCGGAAAATATGTCAGTGTGAGGAAGAGGTGCTGTTTACCTCTAATCGGGCAAGAGGGTGCAAATATCACGAAACATTGCCAAGGCTCAGAATAAACATCCACAGAAAATTTGAGTTTCGTGGTAGTTGTGTAGGGTATCGTATGGTCGGCCCCGTCCGACTATACTGCTCCAATCACTGGTTTCATTATATTAATGACACGTATCATCCTAAAAATTAATTTAAAAACATCTACATAATCTAAATACCACGATGAATCAAATGATATAAAAATCACACAAGTCAGTGTAGCGGTTTGTAAATCACAGCGACAACAAAACAAGATATTGAGGAGAATTATTTGTTTTTGACTCGAAGAAATAATGTTATCATATTTATTTTTTAATTTATACAAGAAATTTCAGAAAAAAATGTTGGGGTTTTACCCGAATTTCGCCGAAAAATTGCCATATATAAACATAATCAGATCATGTGTATAAGTATACACCTTGCGGATTATAACATGATATACATTTTAAATTGTGTCTAAATCGCGTAATTCTCAATATCATTTGATGCGCATGCGGTTTCCAGGAAGTACTGAAGTTTATCTTCCAATCCATATATATTTTGCGAAATTTCATTTGACGGCTAAGATGTGCCACACGTTGCATTGAAGTACCCAAAAACTCATAAAACGCGAATAATTTCCGAAAACTCCATTTGCCATTAACGCGCATCCGATTTCGGTGTGCACCCTAAAAAATACATCGATCTATACCGATTTCAATGTAGTCCATTAAGAACCATGGATGTGCCAGCTCACACTATTTTTGAGATAAATTGGGTACATCTCTCTTTCGGCTGTAGTTTTTAAATTTCTCTTTTCGAAAAAGATCAAAATTCGTATGAGGTCATTTATTGAAGCGGAAATGATCCACAGAAAACGCAAATATATCCGCGATATTTTCAAAAACATTTTTTGCCAAATTTCTTGTTTTTGGAAGGCCAGTTCCCGCCGTACTAGTAGATGGATTTTTACGAAGAAGATTTTATAGTATTCGAAACGTAAAAATCCTTATTGATCACGGGTACCCATATCATACAATTGACAGATCTAAAAATTTGGCCCGAAAAATACTTTTTTAGAAATTTGATCGCACAACATTTTCGCCTTCGGATGAGTATTACTCTGAAGCTGTGCATACTACATACAAAAAATATATATCAATTTACTAAGATTGGCGACTACAATAATCTTGTAATCGATTTTTAGAAATTCATGTATGCGTATTAAAACTAGAAGTAAAATTAAAAAAAAATCAAAATCGAGTTTCAAAATGTCAGCATCATTTAAAGGTAGATGCAGTTAAAATTTTGAAAAATGATACATAAGGGGCGTAGTCCCCATTTTGTTGTCTTCTAGTTTTACTTTGACAGGAAGACCGTGAAATGAGTGGCTTAATCACAAATCGATAGATAATATAAAAAAACTGGTTCGCCTCAACATGTATTTACACATTTTTTTACATTAAAGTAGACACAGCTTCCACCAAAATAAAGTTTGGAGGTCAATATCATGAACAGTTTGCAACGACAGATCAATTAACCCAAAACTATTCATCTTTTTTCATATACGTAAGTAATTCCCGAGTAATAAAGGGGTGAACCTCCGCTTCAGCTATGTTAAAAAATTGGCAATAAAGCCCATGTATTATTCCAAGAAATGTATAGCATTGAATTTCGCCTTTGTTAATTGTTTCAGAAAATACCACTTTTTTATGTAAGAGTTGTTAAAATGACTACTATCTACTGTTTGTTTCACATATAAACCATACAAAAATTCTTGTGAACAACAACAAAATCTACTCAAGCTAAACACCATTGTAACATACATGAGTATGAAAACAAAAAAAAAAAAAAAAAAAACATTTCATTTAGTAAATTTGGCAAATGCAATATCGTGTTCAAAGCCAATATCATTCGCTGTGTCTATATCTGATTCTAATATACGTATGTATGTACATTTTTCCAACAAATTCTAAAATTGAATAGAATTTTGATAGCTACAGAGATAACCTGGGAATGAAGACAAAATGAATACGAATTGAAATAGAAATTCTTAAACGTAGAATATGTTTAAAATGTTAAAGGATTTTGCTAGCAATAAAAGGAGAAATTATTTTCAATTCAAATCCAAATGTTGTCGAACAAAAGAATAAATTCTATAGAGGTGGTAAGGTAATTCGATACGAGTGCGAGATAGGCAATTGCAGTGAAATTTAAATCCAATGAACTACATTTCTAATCTTTGATTGATGAAGTTAAGCTAAGTTAGGAAATAAAGGTACATAAGGCCGTGCGGACTTCAAAGAATACTGCATGTCACCGTTGGCACTTATTATAATTGGTACCTAATATTAATGAATCAATAATGGTGCCACATGATATAAACAGGTATGGTGAGAAAGGAAAGACATTTTATTCCGAAATAGTAATTTATAAATAAAATATTCTGGTGTTAAACTTATATTTACTATTTTAAAGAAAAAATCTCTAGCGGTTAACGCATGAAAAGGGTTCGTCATACTGGCAGGATGAATTAGTAGTATTCATAGCCAACCATGGTAATGCAAACTACGCAACACCATTTCCTTTTCGGCCAATATGCTTAACCTCATTGTTACCCAAAACCATGGTACGACTATCGCCATTATAAAGGGCTACATCCACATCTAAAAAGGAGAGGGTGCAATCGATAAGAAAATCTTCACACAATGAAGGGCTTGGATCTGTCTGTCATGCAGAACTCTAACATTCTGCGGATCAACAATTCGAGCAATGGCAATTTTGTGCGATATGTACACTGTTTTGGCCGCTTAGGTCAACATCTCCTCTTTCTTACCTGGCATTTTCGTGTAACTATTACGATCTTGGGCTAATAATTGTAGCCTATGGAGCGATTTAAAAACCCTGACGAAAATAAAGGAAGTCCATTTCATCTCCTAAATCTGATCACCAGTAAAAATTATAGGCGTCGTGGTTAATCATAAGCGTTAGTTAATGTAAAATGTCAAAGCGATCCACATGACGTGTTCGCAGTATCATAACAAATAGACACCTTCAAATATTTGCATACAGCAATAGAATTGATATCAAATTTCTTGAATATAATGCCATCTTTTTCGGTCTGTGGTCCTTAGGAGTAGAGGAAGTGATGCAAATGTGGTATAGTCAATTTTTTTGTAGACTGAAAATTTTAGAATAACTGAAACATGTTCTATAGTTTGCTGTTCTCAAAAAAATAAGGTAGCAATGATCAGTTTAATTTATTTAAATCACGTTGAGAATCAGTAGCAAACATTAAATATTTCATGACATTTACTTTTTTCGGTTGAAGTTTAAAAATATTTTTTTGTTTTACGGATGTCATTTAATCGTTATTACTAAAGCATTAAAATAATTAGTATGGATTAAAAATCAAATAATATGCGCGATAGCGCCACATAATCACCAATTTAGAAAAAAATAGGCATTTCTTCGGTAAACACAAGTGCAGGTAATGTGGTATACCTTGAGTCTGCCTGCAAAAAGCCAGCACTAGACAAAATCTCATTACTATTTGAAACATTTGTACTCTACGAGAGTCTACCATGAATCACAAGGATGAAAAACAAAGGCTATGAGTTTTAACAACTTCTCCATACAAAAATTAAATATAGTCATGTGTAGACATTATTATATAATAAAAATTAAAGCTCCACTCAACGTATCCGTTAAAAATCTTAACAGACATAAATCTTGAGCTAATTCGCATACATTAAAAACAATAAATTTTATAAGATATCAATTGGAAGTGAAAATTATACTATACCACATTAACATCATGTGGTATACCACATTACCTGCACTTTTTTTAAATCACTTTTACTGGAATTTCAAATATTTTCTCAAATATCACTTAAATTTATAGAATAATATTATTTTCAAATTGATACATGGAAAGACAACACATGTAGCATGCTAAGTATAAAATTTTAATTTAATCGGATAAAAAATAAAAATTTGGCAATCTAAAAACAAATGGGTATACCACATTTGCATCACCTCATATAAATATATAGAAAGCATAGCAAGCAAAATTTGCCAATAGGTTTATTCATTGGACAAACCGGGTAATACATGCAAAATTTCGTGACGATTGGTCCATAACTGTGGCACATACTTATAATGAACAGACGGATGGACGATCAACCATGTCTAGATCGACTCAGCTAGACGAGATATGACGATCAGAGTACTAAAATGTGGGTCTATGACAAATATTATGCGGAGTTACAAACTCTTAAGGCCACACAAAGCTACAACATAATTGTGTAGGTTATACCTACTACAGAAATGCCAGAGAACATTGTGGCTAGGTATCAATGGGGACAACACCAACTGGGGACTTGGAAATAATATGGATGAATAATATAAATGAATACACTGAATATAAATTATGAACCGGTAGTAACAACTCTATGACGAAATTCTAAGAACGAGCGTATCAATACAGACTACAATATGCCGCACAAAAATTATAATACAGGATTCAGTCAGATACATTTTTGAGTCGGACGAAATACCAAAACAAGAGTAGTCACGCCATGTGAAACTCATGTCTGACAGAGACTCATGGGCTAATGAAACATTACTGCCCTCTAAAAACTGTTTTTTTTTTTTCACAGATGGCTCTTGAATAGCAAGAACGACGCACTGAGATTCTTCATAAAATAACCGTGGACTGAAATGATAATACTATCCTTCAGAAGGGGATTGGAGCTATAAATGAGTTCCTAAATACCACTATTGCATGTCTTCGAATAAAATTCTTGCTATTCATTACTGGACTTCGTTATCAATGCGGAACTTCTAATTCCAAGCTTTCTCAATTTTTTACATTTTTCAGAGCTCACAACAGGTCATAAATCGCTTAAGGGGACCCCCCCATTTTCGGGTTCAAAAATTTTGTTGATATAATTCGAATCTACACTAATTAAAGAATGTCCCTACAAAATTTCAAATGAAAATCTTAAGAACTCTTGAAGATATAGCCGATTTATTGTGCCAGCATCAAGTGACGGCTGAAGGGCTTCTCAAACTTTAAACGCGTTTTTCTCTAAACATTTTTTTGCGAATGGCGGGCACGATAACTCAAAAACTAATAACCCAATCGACTTCAAATTTTTACACGTTTCTCGGTGAGCGTATAGCTATCGTATGAACTAGGATAAAGCCAATCGGTGAAGATCTTCCTTATTTTTTAATTTGGGTTTTGGTAAAAAATCGTCGATTTTCAAAAATATTTTTTTAAAGGTCCACCATTTTGTTAATTTTAGAGCGAATTCAATAATCCTAGTTCATACGAGAGCCATACATGTACTCTTTCTAACACCGTTGGAATTTTCGGATTCCGATTTTCCAGTGAGGAGTTATCATGCCCGCCATCAAAAATAAGGACTTTACTTTAATTACAAAAAACAATAACAAAAATTTTTTGTAAATTATGTTTCTTCTATTTTAAATCTTCAAGTATATATGTGTAAAGTTACAAACCTTAACAAGCATTGGTTTTGATTTACCAGCCCATAGAAAATCTTGAAAAAATAAAATTGAGAATGGGTGGGGTTCCCTTAAGTCAGACTGTTGTACATTTTTCCTATCATCCCTAAATATTGAATGATATACGAGGAAAGATATCAGATATAAATGCTCTTGGTGAAGAGGAAGGACAACAACGCCCATTTTTAACTGCAATAATTGGGGATACTAACATCTAGTCTAGCTTTGCCGAAAACAAATAAATATTAGCTTCGAAGTACTTCTTCCAGAAAGCCCACGCAGTGAATTGTAGTTTTTTTGGATTCAAAATAAACAACCTGTGACCACCTTTTAAACGTCTCTTAATGTACCTGGGACTTCAAAAATTTCTTTACATCAATCGAGACAGGACTTTTAGGGGAGTGGGGGCACCTTTTGAACGGGGGCTCCTTTGAACAGCGCTCATAATATCTTGGTTTAATTTTTTTCCGACCCGTTACCACATTTTTGTATATGGCAATCTTGTGCTTTATCTGCGTAAACCACTTGGGCTAGCTTTTTCAGTTGTCGACAAATTGTACATGGGTGACCATGTTTTCGCAGTGTAATTGTAAAATTGTATTCTTTTGAGTTTTGTTTTTATGCCTTTTTAGGGCGAAGGATCATTCCTGTAAATGTTTTTTATTATTTTCTCTTTCGGTATGAGCTACATGATCGGAGTTGCAATGAAAAGGAAAGCCAGAAAGATACTACATTCCCACCACTATGCGACGCGTTTCGCCGTTGGTTAAGCGGCTCATCAGGCATATTGGGCAATGTGGCTTACAAATATCTTTACTTGATAAGTTGTATTTATATCGACTATTGTTGCGAAATTGCATCTACGAATAAAATTCAACCGTGTCAAGGTTCGGACATTTGGCATCACACCGGAACATTCCTTTTCAAAGCAGATTTTTCTTGTAGTGACGGACTTTTTTTCCATACAGACTACAATATTTTTCTTCAATGGTATGCAACTGCATATTGTGCAACCTTAGGAAGATAAGGAGGTGGCTTTGAACGCTATGGGAACCAGGGTTCTAATCCCAGTCGGGCTCAAGCTGAATTTTTGAGTTTTGTTTTTATGCCGTTTTAGGGCGAAGGATCATTCATGTAAATGTTTTTTATTAATTTCTCTTTCGAGACAAGCTACATGAACGGAGTTGCAATGATTCTTTTGGTTGTAAGGGCGCAGGAAGAATTCTGTGAAAGTTTTCTTGCGTTAAAAATTTTTTGCATTCCAATAATCATTTCAAACATAACTAATGTAATTTCTTTCAAGTGGTTATTTATACTCTTTCGAGTCGAGCTTGATGATCTAAGTTTTTGCAATGAAAAACGGTTGCGCAAAAACATGTGTATACCAGGAAGCAATTTGTAGGTGTGTGGATTAATTATCCATCTCTACAACAAAAATCTGCTTTGAAAAGGACTGTTCCTAGAATGAAGACAAATGTCGAACTTTGACAAATTTGAATTTAATTCGCATATGCAAGTTTCGCATCAGGGCGGAATAAATACAAGTTATCAACGTACGACATTTGTAAAGCCACATAGCCCAATATGCCTGATGAGCCGCTTAACCAACGGCGAAACGCGTCGCATAATGGTGGGTACGTAGGTTCTTCTCCTGGCTTTCCTTTTCATTGCAAAAACTTAGATCATCAAGCTCGACTCGAAAGAGTATAAATAGCCACTTAAAATTACTTTCAAATGATCACTGCCCTTACAAGGCAAAATTCGAATAACAAAAAGTAATTTCTTTCATATATACTTATTACAAGTTATTATACATTTCGCTAAAATGTCACGGGTGGGGCACCTTTGAACATGCCCTTTAAATTCGAGTAAAAAGCGGAATTTTTAACTTTTGGCTTCGATTTCTTCAAATTTCAAATGGGGTAATAAGACTACGCAGTTTTGACCACTTTGACTCCCTCCCTTAAACCAGCAATAAAATATTTATATCAAGCTTAAAGTATGTCATATGTATATTCATTGTAAAGGTTACATATGTACCTATTAGTTAAAATTTATAAGAAACCAAAAATTATAAAATAAAAAAATTTATGAGGCTTGAAAAAAGTGTTCAAAGGTGCCCCCCTCTCCCCTACATATTGATGCCTTAAATTAATGTTTTTCGTTTTTTCATGTCAAATCGCATTGGGTACCATTATGTTATAAATTTCAAACTTTTCAAATTTAAGATGTCAGAAATTCGCATACTACCACTCATTTTAGACTTGCGCAAGAAAACCATTGTCATCGCCTGTACACACAGCCGTTCAGACTTACATACAGACATACACATACTTTGATACGAAAATGCATTTCGGGATGGCAAACATTATTATTTGAAAGGACCAAATTGCATAATTTGAACATTTGTTTTAAATTTCATTGCAATGCAACTGCCAGGCAACAGAGGCCAAGCTGTCGTTGCAGCAGCAATAAACAATTTGGTTCGGTTGGTGGGTGGTGAGTAAATAGATAAAAGAATTCAGCTTTGGGTGGGTACTACACTACACCTATATATACTGAATGGAATGTATTTTATTGAGATGAGAGAATTTTTAGAATGGAATTTGTAGGTGATGTTTGTAGATTCAGCAGGTGTTCCAAACCCATATTGATTGAAATACTTTTGTTGGTATAGATGTCAATTCACGGAGTAGATGGATTGGTGTTTGTTTGAATGAATGACTGGATGCATGTATGGATGGTTGGACTACTTAGATCTGGGCATTTAAACACATCTACTATTCATAACAATCATATATCTAGTCGTTAAAATCCTTTAAAAAAATATCATCAGTTGTTAGTCAGAAAATAATGTCCGACACACATACAGACAAGTGTACACACATACACATGCAAACTACATACTTACAATGTGCCAATTTGTAGGCAATATAAGTGTCAAAATAAATGTATTCCAACTGTGAGCGGAATGTTGCCTACTTGTCATTTATTTCTATTGGTTTCGTTTTGGCTGAAGTGGCTGTTGTGCCCCATGTATGGATGAGTGGGTGTGTGCTACTAAATGAAACCGGAAATTAATCAGCAACTTTATATGTCAGCAGCAGCTATTTGCATTTTGACCGAAGCCATCATTATTTCGATTATTTTTCTATTAGCATATGTCCGTATGAGGGTAATTTATTTCGTGTTGTTGTTTATTTTTAGTTCATTGAAAAAATTAAATCATGATTGATTCGGTACATGGAAATTGACCAATAAGAGCCGAAAAAATATTTTTAATGCTGCTGCATAAAAATTGAGGAAATTATATTGAAAATGCAGAGTAGGAAATAGGATGTATGTGTTGTTCAAATAAGTGCGAAAAAGTAATTATACCCTGCACCAATTGTCAATATTGGTGCACGTTTTTGGAGGAGTTTGGCCACATTTTTAAACATTTTGGTTCTAATGTAGTTTGGTTCTAATGTAGTATAAAGGTACCTACCAAATTTAGCTTTTTAAATTTTATTTGTCGAATTAGCAAGAAGTCTGGAGTCTGAAAAAATTATTGTGTAACTATCGATTTTTAAACATCATTGGTTTAATGATATTTTCAAAAGAACGATTATATTGGGATTGAAAAAATAAAAGGGAATTAATATATCAGCGTTTTTCTGATGGGTCACCATCACACTGAGACTCGTTGTTTATAGAATATTGCTTAAAAGACATAATATGAACTTTGGGTTCATCAGGAACAACAAGCGCTAGCCCGAATTTCCGGACTTAACCCTATAGAAACCAGTGAGCGGAGCAGTATAGTCGGACGGGGCTGACCATACGATACTCTACACAACTACCACGGAACTCTAGCTTTCTGCGGATGTTTATTCCGAGCCTGGGCAATATTTCGTGATATTTGACCCGACTTGCCCGATTAGAGGTCAACAGCACATTTTCTTTACATTTTCCGAATAATACAAATATTGAGTACAGCCCTTCCAATTATTGTACAGATTCCCGGTTGTCTTGTGATGTTGGGCTTATATTCGACTAGAAAACACACATACAACTGAGTTTTCGGTCCAATTCATTCCAAAATTTTAATGTGATCATCACCGAAAATTATAGGCATTGTCCTTGACCATAATTGGAACTACATGGAAAATTTTAAAGCGATCAACGCTACATTTGCGCCCTCAAGTGTGGTAATGGTTTATTAGTATTTTGTCCATTACATCCCCTAAATATTAAGCGATCTTTACCAAAAACAATAGGGGTCTTCATTCTTCAAGCAACATTTCGATTGGTCCATAACTGTGGCCTGTATATTGTTTACAAATTATAATGGACAGACGGACGGACGGACACACATGTCTAGATCGACTCAGCTAGTCGAGATATGACGATCGGTATACTTAAAGGTGGGTCTAGGACCAATATTTCGCGGCGTTACAAACTCTTGGGGCTGCACAAAGCTATAATACCCTGACAACATAGTTGTGTAGGGTATAAATAGCCCAATGTTCCGGCCTTAACCCTGTAGAAGAATGTAAAAGCATTAAACACTGTAATATTGGATGAGTGTCACCACAACATTCCGAACAATTATTACTTCCAAAACGTGGCACACTCGAAGAAATTTAAACGAAATCTTGTCTAGTCCTAAAGATTGGACATATCAACATATAAAATGTAAAATTCATAAGATTTTAACAAATATAGTACCGAAGTACGTATACCCTTAAAAATAAGGACATTTGCATACTATAAATTTGGCACACCATACATATAGCTATATTCTTCAGTTCTTAATAACCGCAAACTCTTACAGAACCATATTTCTATTCGAAAACGCTATACAATGTGTATAATATTAACCTACGTAAAATCGATATTAAAATGCTATATTTCCAACCCTTATACATATATGCAATGTTTATTTACATCAGGAATTATTTATGTGTGCGTGTGTGTGTGTCTGCAGTTGGGTAAATTCGTTGGAATGAGCTGTTGTGACTTTAAAGCACCATACCATTACATAAATCACTTTGTCAATCATTAATTTATGGTTGATTTATTCACATGTTCACATAAATGTCGGTTTTATATTCTGCCCCCAATGCATTCCGTTGATATGCTGCGAGGATTAGTATGGCGAGAGAAATGAAAATTACTTCTGGGAAGAATTGTAATGAGACCGTAATTGTAACTTGACTGAGTGCAGATAACATATGAAATAGTCATTTGAATTTCGTAATAAAGATCAAAATTACTACTGAAGAGGTTATAATAATAGATCATCCATTTATATCTCTCTGCGTTTAGTTCTCCTGTTAACCAACTTAACAGACGTACTTCGTGCTTACACATAATCGACCTATTGTTTTACATAACAACTGTTATCGCTCTATCCTCGTGCCCTTGGCAATATCTCGTATTACACAGGTGTGTATTTACATAAAAGAATATGTATGTATGCATATGCGACATTTAGCTTGCAATTTCTCCACATTATCAGGAAATTTAACCGGTCCCGATGGGAACAATTTCAATGGCTACAATAAACAGTTAACAAGAAAAAAATGTTATTTTATATAGTAGAAGTGTGAAATTATTCGACTAATAGGAACTTGTTAAAGGAAGGGTTACTTCTAGGTAATAACAAGTAAAAATTTCGATAAGATTCGGCGGGCCAAACTTTGGAGGGTATACCACCATGAGGCGAACATTCCAAATACATCGACATTTATATGGGTCTATGTCATGGTGAATTTTTGGTAGGAAGATTTGACACTGAATGAAAACTTAAAATCTCAAAAACACCGGTTGAAAAACATTCAAAATATCGAATAATGGTGTTGCTGTTATTTGAGATTTACTACGCAATGGGAATAGATAATTGTTATACCCTCAGCCTTATGGCTAATAATATACATTTGAACTAAACTGCGCAGCACTTATTGACCTCCTACAAAAATGGTCAGCATTTTCAATATTTATAAATTCAATATTAGGTGAATGGAATGTACGATTTGAACCAAATTTTTCATAACCTTGTATCTTTAAAAAACCAAGATCAAGTCCGCCAAAATGTCCCATTATTGTTTATGATAATATCCTTCCAACAACACCCATTGTCGATGCACGAAATGGTGGTACAATACCTTGTATATTAAAGATGTCGACTAAAACTATACCACAGTGCCCACTCAATATAGGTTGCAATATTATCGCATCCAACGAATTCCGCAATTTGGAACTATTGTTAAAATCACGGTGGAGCATCAAATATTTAGAAGCTTTTTTCTATTAATTCTAGGATATTTGTGTACTGAAACTGATTATTCGAAGGGGAAAGCCTCGAAGAAAATGTTCAAGATTGGTTCATATTTTGACATAGCGCCCATATACAGTATCCTTCACATCTTGGGGACGGATTTTCAATTAAGGGGACCCCCCCATTCTCGGGGTCAAGAATTTTTTTGATTTAATTCGAATCTACAGTAATTCAAGAATGTCCCTGCAAAAATTCAAGAGAAAATCTCAAGAACTCTTGAAGATATAGCCGATTTATTGTGTCAGCATCAAGTGACCGCTAAAAGGGCTTCTCAAACTTTAAACGCGTTTTTCTCTTTTGTGAATGGCGGGCACGATAACTCAAAAACTAATGACCCGATCGATTCCAAATTTTTACACGTTTCTCTGTGAGTGTATAGCTATCGTATGGACTAGGATAAAGCCAATCGGTGAAGATCTTCCTTATTGTTTAACTTAGTTTTTGGTCAAAAATCGGCGATTTTCAAATTTTTTTTTTTTTCAAAGATCTGCCATTTTGTTAATTTTAGAGCGAAGTCAATAATCCTAGTTCATACCAGAGCCAGACATGTACTCTTTCTAACACCGTTGGAATTTTCGGATTCCGATGTTCCAGTGAGGAGTTATCATGCACGCCATAAAAAATAAGGACTTTTTTTAATTACAAAAAACAATAACAAAAATTTTTTGTAAATTATTTTTCTTCTCTTTTAAATCTTCAAATATATATGTGCAAAGTTACAAATATTAACAAGCATTGGTATTGATTTACCAGCCCATTGAAAATCTTGAAAAATTAAAACCGTGAATGGGGGGGGCGTTCCCTTTAAGTAGAATGCGGGTATAAAAAGTTGTCACTATTTTTAATCTAAGTAAGAAATTGAATATTCAAACACGGTTCGTCGTAATACTTTTTAAAAGTCTTACATATTGGATATAGTCAATGACGCATTTGTTTGACATTTCAAAACACTGCATCTGATGTATTGACTTCAGACCATGATGTCTTGACTTCATGTTGGAATAACCTGGAGTGTCTTTGGTAAAGGAAGAAGAGAATCTCTATACACGACTGCTTCAATGTATGATACATTGGAGTTCTCTCGATGAGTATAAAATTATAAGGAGTTGGAAAAATCTTGAAGGCTTAAGTATATGCTGAGTCAAGACATGCAGTTACATTATAAGTTGTCAGCTAGGAGGTTGCGTATCTTCCGAGAAAACGTCATTCCCGTCAATATTTTATTTTATAAAAAATTGAGGAAGTATTCAGAAATATGGGTTTCAGAAATTCGGGCGGTCTTGTTCGCATCTATTCCAACTTGAAAGACAATGTTCTGAAATGTTGTCTTCTACTTGATCTTTCCATCTAATTCGTGGCCTTCCCCTTCTGCGTAAACCTTTTATATACCTTTTGAGCTGGGGCATTCTCATTCATTCGCACAACATGGCCTAGCCACCGTAGTCGCTGCAGCTCGATACGACTGACTATGTCGATGTCCGCGTATAGATTGTAAAACTCGTGGTTCATTCGACGCCGATATTCACCGGCCCATATATCTTCCGGAGAATTTTTTTCACAAGTACTCCAAGAGCTGCCTCATCTGCATGCACAAGTACCCATGCTTCTGATCCATATTATAGCATGGGTAATATCAGCGTCATGTAGAGTGTGAGTTTGGTCTGGCGGGAGGTGACCTTGTTTCTAAACTGCTTACTTAGACTATAGTAGCATCTGTTGGACAACACTATCCTTTTCTGAATTTCAAAACTGATGTCATTAGTTTTATTTATGGCGGTACCAAGATATAAAAAATCGTTAACTACCTTAAAGCTGTTGTTCTTAAGTTCCACAGTTGGTCCGAGGCTACTGGACGTCTTGCGCGTTGATAATATTAGCTTGGTCATTTCGCCATTTGCTGCCAAACCTACTTTGGCAGACTCCTTCTCAATTTGTTCAATGGTGACTGTTACCGATCGCAATATTCGACTCAATATATCGATGTCGTCGGCGTAGGCGAGTAACATGTGCTGTTTGGTGTACAGTGTGTCATTTCTGTTTATCTTTGCGTCTCGTATAAAATTTTGCAGTAGGATGTTAAAAATATCACACGACAAACTGTGTCCTTGTCCTTGATAGGCCCTTTCCGACTTTAACTGCTGACCTTGTCCCAGTTAAAGTTCTCCTGCATAGCCTATTAATTTTGCAGGAATGCCGAACGCTGACATGGCTTTAAACACCTTTGAACGAAGGGGCAGTCGAATGCGGTTTTATAGTCGACGAATAGATGGAATGTGTCGATGTGTTTATCGTGGTCTTTTCCAGGATTTGGCGCAGAGTGAAAATGTGGTCAATGGTGGATTTTCCAGGTCTGAAGCCGCATTGATAGGGTCTAGTAATTTAATTGACCATTGGTTTCAGTCGTTCACACAGCACGCTGGATACCACTTTACATGAGATGAGAAGGATACTAATTCCTCTATAATTGGCATATATCGTATTGTCTCCTTTGTTGAGCACGGGACACCTCTAGACAAATTGTATTAATCAGCTGGTGCATGCTCCTGACCAGCATCTGACCACCAGTCTTGAATAGTTCGGCTGGTAACCCATCGGCTCCAGCTGCTTTATTACTCTTTAGCCGAATGATTGGTATTCTGACCTCATCTTGGCTAGGTGGTATGCACTCTATACAGTCATCTCTTATTGGTTCTGGGGTTTCCTCTTCACCGCCACTATTTGATGCCAGAAACTTTTCAAAATGCTCCTTCCAGATCCTCAACACGCTTTCTCTATCTTTCACCAGGATTCCTTCTTCATCTCTACATGTATATCTCACACTGTCTTATTTAAATGCTTTAAAAATAAGAATGTAAACTTCGAAATGGCGATGAAATATTTTTCGTAAATTTTACATTCCCATATTCAATACATTCCGTCTGGAAGCGATGGTTAGCCTTTCTATACATTTACATATAAAATTAAGCATCCTGCATCGGAATTCTATAGCTGGCAATCTTGTATTATTTGTATTTATTTTGGTTTTTGAGGTTTACACATTCTTTGCAAATGTAAATGTGTGTTCGGTCCGAGTGGTTAGGGATTCACACAGCATAGAGTACCTATACACACACACACTTACAACTCCTTACAGGCAATGTCATAAAATTTACATATTTTCCTTTGATTGCCCAAAAAAAAAAAAACGAAAGAAAATATTGATTGAATGATGAGGCAAGTCTTTTGATTTAACATTTTTTTCGATTTGTTTGTTTCGTTGTTGTTTCGGGATTCGATTCGATTTGGTTAAATGTTCCAGATTACAATCTCCATTAGACCCAAACCCTTAAAGTCAATCGTTTATTCGTTTCGAAAACATCTACGCATATTTAATGTAAACACACCCAGCAATAAGTTTTTGGTCGTTGTTTAATCCTTCTACCCCTTCCAAATCGGGTTTCAAAAAATTCATTGGTGTTTCGGCATAAACTTGAAATAAACTATTTATGTATTTAAATATTGGTAAATGTTTGTAGTTGATGTTGTTTTGTTTTCTTCCCCTATAGCAATTTGATTTTATGTACCTACTTGATTTTTTTTTGCTGAACTAAGAAAATTCAAATGGAAAACTGTTTTAATAAAATGGGTCTCAAGCAGTTAAGAAAATGCCAATAACGTAGTTAGAGAAATTTATGAAAAAAAAACTTTATTATTTGAATGAGTATATATGTATATAAATAGGTTTTCTAATAGTTTTATCTTAATTTTTCACTATTCTTATAAAATACGAGAATATTAAAAAATATCTATCAAATTATACAAATTCAATGGTAACTATTTATTTCCATTAAAGAAGGATGAATCACTCAGAGTTAGTCCATAAGCGAGGTGTGGGTTTTAAACATTGGTTCTACAGACTCACTTCAATATACCGAAAATAAAGACTAATCAAAGGTGGTAAATATAAAAAAAAAACAGTGAGCGGAGCAGTATAGTCGGACGCTCACTGTTTTTTTTTTTATATTTACCACCTTTGATTAGTCTTTATTTTCGGTATATTGAAGGATACCCTACACAACTAGGGTAATATTTCTGATATTGCCGCCTTGCCGATTAGAGGTCAACAGCCCCTTTTCCTTACACGGCATATTTTCCGAATATTACTAATATTCAGTCCGTCTAATTACTTGTCCATATTCCCTTTACCGTAGGTTGTGTTGTCATGTTCGGCTTTCAATTGTAGCCTATAGATCGACCCGAAAAAAAAACACAAAAATTATTTTTTCGGTCCATTTCATCCCAAAATGATTATGTGATCATCACCGATTCCATAACTGGAATCTCATGCCAAATTTCAAAGCGATCAGCGCTATAATTCCGCCCTCTAGTTTGGTAATGGGTTACTAAATAATATCTCAGTACGTAAGCATCCGTAACTATTCATGTGTAACTCCCCCATCCGAATACATACGACCATATAATTGGTATCAATTTAAATGTCAACCACTCCTCTTGAACATACTATCAAGATCTCGGGTCTAGGACATTCAGGGGCAAATATATACGCCATAGAATACAAATTTTGTAATTTTTTACATAAAAGTCAGGGTCCATTTGACCCGCTAAATATTGACCGATCTATATCAAAACAGACACACTTATGCAAAAATTCGCCGTGTTAGGGACATAATTGCGGCCTCTGGAGCGATCAGAAAAACCGACAAAAACAAAGTTTTTGGTCCATTTCATCCCCTAAATATTAACAGATCTTTTCCAAAAACAATAGGTCCATAAATGTGGCCTGTATTATGTTTACAAATTATAAAAGACAGACGGACGGACGGACACATATGACGATCGGTATACTTAAAGGTTGGTCTAGGACCAATATTTCGCGGCGTTACAAACTCTTGGGGCTGCACAAAGCTATAATACCCTGACAACATAGTTGTGTAGGGTATAACTAACTATATTGAAAGTTTCTTAGACGTTTTTTATTCGCCAAAAAACTGGAATACTAAATTATATAAACTTCGATATGAACATTTTGATAAAACGCTCAATGTGCAGAGAATGAGGCATCAAGATATGCACCTTTATCGAAAAATTTTCTTTGAATATTTAAAGAAAATTTCTTACTCCTCAAGAACCTGGAATTCCCTGTTACACAGGGGTAAACCGAATGCAGCTATTACTTTTAAAACATCGAAAATAAGACGAAAACTGTATTTGTATGGAGTGCCAAAAGATGCGTGTTTATGTAACACGAAGAGGCAAACTACAGACATTTCAGTGGCAAAATTGGACTAAAACCTTAAAAATACCGAATATGAGAACGTATATTTATATGAAGCTTCCTTTTGTTTTAGCCTTTAAAATAAAATCTTCAAAATACCGATAATGGTGAGGGACCTTTGTTTTTCTACAAAGATATATGACGGGCTGTGTCATGGTAAATGTATTGTAGCAATACACCCTATGAGAACGAAACTACAGCTAATTTGTGTAAAAAATGGACCAATGTTCCCCCAACACACCGAAGAGTAGCCGGGGGCAACCCTAAAAAGTGAACCGATACTTATAATTCTTAGCAGGAAGATGTGTGATATTTCAAAATACTAAATTACAAATGAAAAACTTACCCAAACTCTTAAGAATTTGGAGGGTACCATATGCGGGATATCGATACATGTTCACCAATATTGATAGATTTTATTTGGAAGATGTGCTAACCCAATGAGTACCCAAAATACTAAATTACAGCCAATTCGATGGGAAACAATTTCCATACTCTCCAAAACACCGAAATTTTAGAGGTATCAATATTGATTGATTATTTTTGGTAAGATCATGTTTTACCCAAAATATCAAATATATATTTGATTAATGTTGTCCTGGAAGAATTGTCCTAATGAACCAATAATCTCCAAATTATTCTTAATCAAGGATATTTTCAAAAATCGTTAAATGCGACGGCATCGGGCATTTTTGAAACTTTTAACTATTGCAATGGAAGGTACACCCAATAAGCTTTTCAACGAACCCATGCTGTCCTGGAAGAATTGTCCTGATGGACCAATAATCTCCAAATTATTCTTAATCAAGGATATTTTGTTTTTGCAAAATAGTCAGGCTTAATACCAGTTTGTTGTTTTTATAAAAAAACAACTATTTATTAGTGGGGAATGTATGGCATTGTCCGCCGAGGGATAAGGCAGGGAAGACTATAGTTTCGGATCTCGCCACTGATCCTCATCAGTTCCCTTAGTTTTTTGTTGGGATATTCTCCCCAGAAGCTATTAATAGCTTCTTTACAAAAAACCTTTCAAACCCAAATGTCTCTTGTGACAATTGGAAGTTCTTACGTTACCAGCGATACGACCCCAATGAGAAGTTCGTTTCGTTGGCGCCTGACTTCGTGGTCAACAAGGCATTTACAGACAACTACAATACATTTCCCACTGCTATGTGTCGTCACTTTGTGACGAATGCACATAACGTTGTTGTTGGTATTGCTAGTTAAAGCAATAAACCAAACAGTATGACCGTGCCTCGTCTACAACTTCAGTAGTGTTGGCGGGTTATTTGGGATACCATTTGTATTTTGTTTTTGCAAAATAGTCAGGCTTAATCCCAGTTTGTTATTTTTATAAAAAACAACTATTTATTGTTTTTTATATAAATAGTTGTTTTTTATAAAAACAACAAACTGGGATTAAGCCTGACTATTTTGCAAAAACAAAATACAAATGGTATCCCAAATAACCCGCCAACACTACTGAAGTTGTAGACGAGGCACGATCATACTGTTTGGTTTATTGCTTTAACTAGCAATACCAACAACAACGTTATGTGCATTCGTCACAAAGTGACGACACATAGCAGTGGGAAATGTATTGTATTTGTGTGTAAATGCCTTGTTGACCACGAAGTCAGGCGCCAACGAAACGAACTTCTCATTGGGGTCGTATCGCTGGTAACGTAAGAACTTCGAATTGTCACAAGAGACATTTGGGTTTGAAAGGTTTTTTGTAAAGAAGCTATTAATAGCTTCTGGGGAGAATATCCCAACAAAAAACTAAGGGAACTGATGAGGATCAGTGGCGAGATCCGAAACTATAGTCTTCCCTGCCTTACCCCTCGGCGGACAATGCCATACATTCCCCACTAATAAATAGTTGTTTTTTATAAAAACAACAAACTGGGATTAAGCCTGACTATTTTGCAAAAACAAAATACAAATGGTATCCCAAATAACCCGCCAACACTACTTAATCAAGGATATTTTCAAAAATCGAGGATATTTCAAAGATCGGCATCGGACAACATTTTTGAATTTGGAAAGTACAGTGATATGGAAAGTACACGCAATAAGCATTACCGACGATACCCATGTTGTCCTGGAAGAATTGTCCTAATGAGCCAATGGACACCAAATTATCCTTTATCAAGGATATTTTCAGAAATCGTTAAATATGATGGCATCGGGCAATATTTTCGGAATCTTTGACTACTGAAATGTATAGAAGACTCAATAACCTTTCCAACGATGCCCATGTTGTCCAGGAAGAATTTTTTCCTGATGGACCAATGGGCACCAAATTATCCTTAATCAAGGATATTTTCGGAAATCGTTAAATGCGACGGCATCGGGCAACATTTGGGAAATTTTTTACTATTGATATGGAAAGTACACTCAATAATATTTCCTTTTACGGGAACCATCAGTAGGCTCGTTTTTATATGCCTTTTGAGCTGGGGCATTTTCATTCATCCGCACAACATGGCCTAGCAACCGTAGTCGCTGCAGCTCAATACGACTGACTATGTCGATGTCCGCTTATAAGTTGTAACGCTCGTGGTTCATTCGACGCAGTTCGACCCGTAGATCTTTCGGAGAATTTTTCTCTGAAACACCCCAGGAGCTGCCTCATCTGCTTGCGCAAGTACCCATGCTTCTGATCCATATAATAGCACGGGTAGTATCAGCGTCTTGTAAAGTTTGATTTTGGTCTGACGGGAGGTGACCTTGTTTCTAAACTGCTTACTTAGACCATAGTAGCATCTGTTGACCATCACAATCCTTCTCCGAATTTCAAAACTGATGTCATTCGTTTTATTCATGGCGGTACCAAGGTATATAAAGTCTTTAACTACCTCGAAGCTGTCCGAGACTACTGGACGTCTTGCGCGTTGATACCATCAGCTTGGTCTTCTCGCCGTTTACTGCCAGACCCACTTTGATAACTTTAAGTGGCACAAGGACAGCAGTTAAAGTAGGGGGATTCAGACAAGGTGACAGTTTGTCGTGTGATCTTTTTCAATTTGTTCAAAGGTGGCTGTTACCGCTCGCAATGTTCGACCCTTTATATCGATGTCATCGGCGTAGGCGAGTAACATGTGTTGTTTGGTGTACAGAGTGTCATTTCTGTTCACCTTTGCTCCAGCAGGAAAAAGATCACACGACAAACTGTCACCTTGTCTGAATCCCCCTACTTTTCCTACTTTAACTGCTGTCCTTGTGCCACTTAAAGTTATCATGCATAGCCGTATTAATTTTGCAGGAATGCCGAACGCAGACATGGCTTTAAAAACCTCTGAATGGATAGGGCTGTCGAATGCGGCTTTATAGTCGACAAATAGGTGGTATGTGGGTCTTTTCCAGGATTTAACGCAGAGTGAAAATCAGGATTTAACGCAGAGTGAAAATCTGGTCGATGGTGGATTTACCAGGTCTGAAGCCGCATTGGTATGGTCCGATGATGTCATTGACCATTGGCTTCAATCGTTCACACAGCACACTGGATAGCACTTTATATGCGATGGGAAGGAGACTTATTCCTCTATAGTTGGAACATATCGTCTTGTCTCCTTTTTTGTGCGCGGGACACAGGATGCTGAGGTTCCAATCATTGAGCATGCATTAATCTTGCCTGACCAGCATCTGGCCACCAGTCCTGAATAGTTCGGCTGGTAACCATCGGCTCCTGCTGCTTTGTTGTTCTTGAGCCTATTAATTGCTTTTATGACCTCATCTTGGCTAGGTGGTATACACTCTATACTATCATCTCTTATTGGTTCTGGAGCATCTTCTTCATCGCCACTATTTGTTACTAGAAACTTTTCGAAATGCTCCTTCCAGCTCCTCAACACGCTGTCTGTATCTGCCATCAGGTTTCCTTCTTCATCTCTATAGGAGGATGTGCCTGCACCAAAACCTTCGGATCGATCGGACGTCTAAAACACTGGATGAATGCCTTCCGTCTATCACAACATTATCAATTTGATTTCTCGTTACTTGATCAGGAGAGATCCAGGTGGCCTTGTGTATATCGAGATGCTTGAATCTGGTGCTGTTAACTACCATGTTTTTTGCTGCCGCGAAGTCAATCAACCTCATGCCGTTGTCGGATGTTTCTTCATGAAGGCTGAATTTTCCGACGGTGGGGCCAAAGATATTTTCCCTCCCGATTTTTGCATTAAAATTTCTTAGCTGAATTTTAATGTCATGGCCAGGGCAACGGTCATATGCTGTTTCTAGGCGCTCGTAAAATATGTCTTTGGTCTGTTCATCTTTATCTTCGGTCGGAGCATGGGCGCAAATGAGACTGATGTAAAAGAAATTCGCTTTTATACGGATTATAGCAATTCGCTCATCTACTGGAGTGAATCTGGAGACAAGATATTTTATTCTCCTGTTAACCATAAATCCGCAGCCAAATTCATGTCTCGTTTCATGGCAGCTATAATACAGGGCGTAATCGTCTGATTTATTTACGTCTGTCCCTTTCCATCGCATTTCCTGTAAGGCAATAATATCGGCTTTGTACTTCTTGAGTATATCCGCCAAAGCGAACACTGCGCCTGTTCTGTACAACGTGCGCACATTCCAAATGCAGATTCGCAGATCGGGGTCCTTTATACGTTTGCGGGGGTCGTCAACATTAGGGGGTTTGGTTTTCTTTCTCTTAGCTTTTTCATAGTAGGTTGTGTTTCCCGAGAGTGGACAACTAGTTCATACTTAGAGGGAGATATTAAGGCTGGACTATTATTTTGTTTTTATTCTTTCACATACTTTTTTCTCTAATATGTATCTAGAATAACAATAGTTTGGTATTAACGACTCATATAATGTTCGTTTAATTCGAGTATTAATGATGCAGGTATTTGGAAAATTGTTGATTTCAGCCAACCATTTTAAATTCAATGCTATTATATCCCGCATTAGAATTCTAAAATATTATTTTCACCTGTAGCCGAAAAATGTAAATAAAATTCTACACAAATAATTTCTTTTTAAAACACTCCAGATTTTTACACGCACATATATTGCGGAACCATGGAACACCTCCATGGAATAAAATTTAACATCTATGTGTTTATGATAAACACACACACACGGAGTGTTTATACAATTATGCACACATTATTTTGTTTAAAGAAAATGTTCCAATTTTTGTGTATATATTCACAATCGCACAAACACACACTCCCATCTGTTGATGTATGCATGCATGAGAGTGTGTGGTTTTCGAGTTAATGGAATTTCGGGACCAGGCTGGGTGAATAAATGAATTGATGTGGGTGCTTCACCACGAGTTCGTGCGTGTGACTAAGTGATTGTGTGCCATGAATATTTGAACGCTCAAAATATGTTTAATTAAAGTCATTCGCAAATAAGCTAGCCAGCGAGAAATGCATTAAATATTTACGCGACATAAAAATGTTTAAACTTGCAAACGTAAACAAAAGGTCGTGGCGGTCGTGGATAATAAAGTTGAAAAAAGCAATGCTATTATGTGCGATTTTTTTGTTGTTGTTTGATTAAATGAATTAATGTTCAGTTGATTTAACCCACAGAGAAAGGGGGAGGAGGGTTAATAGTCTTCGGTTCACAAAAGTTAATTGGTATTATTGAAATTATTGGTATCTTAAACAATTAAAATGTAATCAGTCAATTGTATTGGCAGCCAGTTTCTGTTAATCTATTATCATAAAAAATAGTTGGGGTTGCTATTTAATTCGATGATCGAATGTTATCTGAAAAAGTTAGTTAAAGGAACCAATGACGAACTTATAAAATTTAATTTTCGAATGATTCTATATTTTCGAAATCGAGTTAGAAAATAAGGAATATCTTGGGCGATTGCATTTTTCCTAGTTCAGACGATAGCTATATACGCACGGAATAAATGTTGAAAATTGGAACGGTTTTGTGTTTTAGTTTTTGAGATATCGTACACTAAATGCACTCTATCCGTCGCATAGTGGTGACACATCAAGAGTGGTTGAGACACCACTATAATTTCGTTATTTTGAAGACTCTTACCACATTTTTATTTTGCCTTTTTTCTCGTTATCTAGCTTTTATTTCCGAATACTGTAATGTCATTGCTTATAAGATTGCCTCACGGCAGCAGGTATAAAAAAAGTGAATACAGAAGGTGTATTGAAGGTATGTGGCACTATTAGGTAAAACAGTACTACCCCTTAAATTTCAGTGATAAATGAATAATTATTCGATAGATTATAGCCGCCTGTTGCCACAATCAAATGTTGTCGATGCAGTACACGTGAGGAACACCTATGCCACGACCTTATGAACAGGTTTCCCCAGCCTAGCCATGCCAAGAGATATCTTCATGGTCTAGAGAGGTCCTAAAGGACATGTTTATCAGGAAGGCCTGAAAATCATTCAGTTCAGATGCAGTCGCCCGACAATAGAACAATACCGTTCGAATACCATACATGCTTTAATACCATCTATAGCAGCTGCCGTGGCAAACAAAAATATTTGTAGTACAACTAAGATCAGAATTGCTCAACCGTCACAATTCCTACTGGGCATGAAGTGAATTTTGACACAGATGAGTATAAAAAAGGCAGACATCACATAACGATTTCCCTGTATTGTATTTCAGTTGCTATAGCACCAGAAGCAATGAAACCACAGCTCTTTTACGAAACCAGTAAGGGAAGTAGAAAAATCGGACGGGGCCGGGACGGGAGTTTTTAGTGCACAATTTACATAAAAACGGAAGAAAATATATACGTAGGATCTATGTCTAAATCTGAATCGATTTTCATGAAACTTAACACACATCATTTTACCCTACACAACTATGTTGTCAGGGTATTATAGCTTTCAGCAGCCCCAAGAGCTTGTATCGCCGCAAAATGGTCATATCTCGATTAGCTGAGTCGATCTAGACATGTGTGTCTGTCCGTCCGTCCGTCTGTCCATTATAAATTGTAAACATGATACAAGCCACAGTTATGGACCAATCTTCACGAAAATTTGCGTGTAGGATTGGTTCTGGCCAATGAAGACCTTTATTGTTTTTGGTAAAGTTTGGTTAATATTTAGGGGACGAAATGGACCAAATACTAAATTTTTGTCGGTTTTTCTGGTCGCTCCAGAGGACGCCATTATGGCCTGAACGTCGTGAAATTTTACATGGAGATGGTGATCGGGCCAACGAATAAGCATGCCTGTTTTGGTAAAGACCGTTCAATATTTAACGGATCGAATGGACCCTGACTTTTGTGTGAAAAATGACAAAATTTGCATTCTATGGCGTATATATTTATTCCTAAAGGACAGAGACACGGGAAGGTGATAATATATCAAAGAGGAGTGGCTGACCAATTATATTGTCGTATGTTCTCGGATGTGGGAGTTACACTTAAATATTTAAAGGTGCTTACGTATTCAGATACTATTTAGTAACCCATTACCAAC